>NW_022589761.1:7133492-7199484 GCF_004348235.1 Phoca vitulina | reverse complement strand
AGCGGGAAGCCTGCTTCTCCCTCTCCCACTCCCCCTGCTTGTGTTCCCTCTCTTGCTGTCTCTCTCTGTCAAATAAATAAATAAAATCTTTAAAAAAATGTAATTCATATCACATTACTCCCCTGCAAAAATCTTCTAAGAGTTTACCATCTCAGAATAATACCCAAAGTCCTTACTTATTAGGGCCCACAAGACCTTACTCTACATGAGTTTGCCCTTCTCTGATGTCATCTCTTACCACTCCTAATTATTCATTCTGTTCTCACCACAATGGCTTCCTTGCTGTTCAAAAATGCCAAGCATGTGCCTCTGTGTTTACCTTTTGGAATGCTCTTTCCCCAGATATCTACTCTCTCACTTCAATTTTCTGCTCAAATGTCACATTATCAAAACACCCAATATGGAATTGCACCTATATTACATTTATTACTAATGGATATACTATTTTTAAAGTTCCTTGTCTGTCTCCCCCATGCTTAATCAAAGCAATGACTTTGCTTCATTCTCTGCTTTATTTTTAGTGCCTAGAACCATTACTTGCATATTGATGCTCAATATTTGTCAGCAACTTTAAAAATGCAAATTTTCCTTCATTTATCAATCTCCCCAGATGCTTCTGGTATAGAAAAAAGTTTGAAAATACAGCTTAAAACCTTTCAATGGTTTACCCCTTCTACTTCAAATAAAATCCAAATTCCTGTTCACGGACTAAAAGCCCCTGAATGATCCATTCCTTGATTACCTTCTGACCTCATTTTGAACCATTACTATCTTCAGAAACAATGCTCTAACCTTACTGGCTTTATTTAAGTTCCTGGAACATATCAAATTCTTTCCCATTTCAGACTCTCACATGCTGTTCCATCTGCGAGAAATGCTCTCTGCCTGGCCAATTCTTTTTTGTCTGAAATGTCCTAACTTAAATGGCAGCTGCTCAGAAAGACTATCCCGGAAAACTCTAATTGAGTCTGTGCTTTATCTTAATCTCTATACTTGTTTCAATTTTTCCAATTCTAGAATTATATTTCATTTGTTTATGTTGGTCTTCCTACTCCTCACGCTTTACAAGTGTAGAAAAAATATGCCTGTTTATATTCCCCAGAACATAGAAAGCATACACAATATTTTCTTTTTCCCTTTATACATTTTTTCAGGTCTTCCTCCCAGTACATTCCACTCAAGGCCAAATGTTTTATTTCCCAGAAAAGCATCTCTAAAATATTCTAGAAAGAATGACAAGTTTACACAGTAAAGAAAGTTTTAAGTTATTCTGAACAAAGATGAATAGGTATAACTTTTAAATGTAGAAGAACGCTATCCAATATGACTGGAGCATGATGCACAGTCTCTTGACAGCCCTGCACATAGGCTGTAGAATATCACAGAGGATGATATTAAGAAAGAAAATCAACACAAATCAGCAAAATCAAATGTAAACAGTCTTTAGAAATGAATCAGAGGGGCTCCTGGGTGGTGCAGTCGGTTAAACATCTGACTCTTGATTTCAGCTCAGGTCATGATCTCAGGGTTGTGAGACTGAGCCCCCCATCGGGCTCTGCGCTGGGCGTGGACCCTGTTTAAGATTCTCTCTCTCACCCTCTCTTTGCCCCTCCCCTCTCTAAAAATTTTTAAAAAAAAGAAATGAGTCAGAAATCCAAGGAAAACATGCTTTTGCTGAAAGCAGAAAGAAATTGTAAACAAAAACAAAAACAAAAAAACCCACACAGCTCAGTTTAACATCAACTCATGTCAGCAAAATTTACTGGGATGAGATATCTGGCTTTTACTGTGTTTTTGAAAGAGAAGCACAATATGGTTTACAAAACACTAGGAAAGAACCCAACTGGAATATGGTGATTAAGGGAACAGTGTAAGGGATCAAATAAATCCAGTTTAGACCCAACTGCTCTCCATGTTATAATAACATGATTAAATTGTTATTTTTGTTGTCATTAAATTAATGGAAGAAAAAATGAGAAAACTGAAAAAGAGGTAATGGCTGAAGATGACAAAATGGAGTCTGAAAAGCAGAAGTCATTTGGGGAGACCTCTTTCATTCTTGCCCCCCTCAACTCCTGCTGAACTGATCTACTAAATTGCTCTTGAATCTGTTTCTTATCCCCAATGGCACTAGCAACACTGTGAGAAACCCCAAAGCACCTCTTGTGTGAACCTCTTGTTTGAACAATAACCTACTCAGTCATGTCCTGAGACCCTTTCTTCTAGTCTCCATCTGGCAGTCAAGAATTATATATTAAATATGTAAATTGCATTGTTTCACTGTCCTACTTAAGATTCTTCATTAGCTTGCAAATGCTTTGGGGACAAAATTCAAAGATAAGAAATACATATTATATTATGATCAAATACACAAATATAAAACAAATAGGTCATGAAATTATCTTTGCTACATGGGATGCATTTTGATTTTTAAAAAATTTTCTCTTCTGGGGGCGCCTGGGTGGCTCATTCGTTAAGCGTCTGCCTTCAGCTCAGGTCGTGATCCCAGCGTCCTGGGATCGAGCCCCGCATTGGGCTCCCTGCTCGGCGGGAAGCCTGCTTCTCCCTCTCCCACTCCCCCTGCTTGTGTTCCCTCTCTCACTGTGTCTCTCTCTGTCAAATAAATAAATATTTAAAAAAAATTTTTTTTCTCTTCTGTTATTTTCTTTAAGAAACAAAACAAAACCAAAATATTTTTTAAAATGCTGCTCATAACCCACAAGTCATTTTTTTTTCCACAAGTCATTTCTTAAAGATTTATTTATTTATTTTAGAGAGGGAGAAAAGGCATGTGCGCCAAGTGGGAGGAGGGGCAGAGGAAGAGGGAGAGAATCTTCAAGCAGACTCCCCACTGAACGCGGATCCCAATGATGTGCCTCCATCCCAGGACCTCAAGATCATGACCAGAGCCAAAATCAAGAGTCGGATGCTTAACCAACTGAGCCACCCAAGCACCTCTACCAAGTCATTTTTATAACCCCTAGAAGGTTCTTCCTGGCCTAGACCCTGCCAGACTCTCCCCAACTCACACCTGGCATCTGTCCCTCACTAGGCTCCAACTATAAGGGCCTTCTTTGAATACCTCATATTACACCAAGCTCCATCCTCCTATGGCCTTCAGTACACTGTTGCCTCTGCCAGGAATGCTCCTTCCCTCTACCCTCAGCCTCCCTACCTGCTTTACATCCTTTCAGGGCTCACCTGAAACTTCACGTCCCTTTGCTATTCCTGAAAAGCTGTCCCCAATCCCAGACTCCAGCAATGCTGCACCTGTAATTCTCTCTTATATTAAGACAGCCACTCCACCCACTACAGCCTACAAGAGAAGCCCCCAGAGCTTTGGATGTTGGTAAGACCTCCATATCCTGCTATTGCTGGCTTCTCCCAGGAAGGCTTGACTTCCATCAGCTCTTAGTCCAACAATGCCACTACCCTTAGGTTATAATAGGAAGAAGTACTCATCTTCCCCAGAGAAACTACTCCAGGACCAATCCTGGAATTGGGATACCTGGGTATCCTAATACTCCTGGAAAGCCCTGGTTTCCTGCGTCCTTGTTCAACACTAAGACTCTCATCCTATTCTGGGTCTAGACATCTTTTATTGTGACACAGTATTCTCTTGCACTCTAACCAGTAGGCCTTCAGGAACTCACAGTATACTTTCTGCAAATACTCTGCAACCTCAGCCTCCTTCCCTTCTGTGTGTTCTCTTCACCTCTTGCTCTGTTTGCAACCTTGAGCACACTGCTTCCTCTGAAGCACTATTTTCCTCCACCTCATTCCACCTACCTTCCCCCCACAGTAGACATAATAGACCTTGTTATTTCCAATTATGGCAAGACCCTCAAAATCTCAATTTCAAGTAACCATCCTTTCTGATCACTAACACCCATATTCCCTGATCACTTACTCTTGTACCATCTCTCCAATATTTATCTCCATCTTAAAGACTCCTTTGAAATAAAAACAAAACAACCTCTCCTTTGATTCTACGGTTCACCCTGCAGCTCCTATTCATTTACTGTACTCCTTCCTGGTACAACTTCTCAAAAGAGATGTCTGTTATTTCCTTTCAATAATTTTCCCCCCTTTCTCTCCCACCCTCAGAACTTAACATTTTTGTCATATTTCCTTCTAGGCTTTTTTCCTTGCACTTTTATGCAGTTGAAATAGTACTACATATACAAACTTGAATCATACTTCTTTGTCCTAATTATCATAGCACTATTATTAAAAACTTCTAATACATTTTAAAACTCTATTTGTACTTTTGAGAATTCCTCAAATGGGCCCTCAACACTGCCTGGTGTGTTAAGTCACTGTCCCACAACAGTTTTTATTGTTGGCTTATTTATTCTCTTTTTAGTCCTCTACAATCAGGTTGTCATTCCTCTCATTTCCAAACCTACTCTGTCTGGGTCACCAGTACCCTTTGTCTTGCCAAATCCAATAGCCAGGTCTCATCCTTCATCCTCCTTGACCTCATAGCAGCATCTCTCACAGTTAACCGCTCCCTCCTTGTGTTTGTCACTGGCTTCCAGTCCTCTGCATTCCTGATTGCATCCTAGATCATAGGTTACTTAAGTTACTCCTGAATTTCCTTTGCTGGATCATTTTCCTTTTCCTAGCTAAGTGCTGGAATGCCCCATGGTTTAGCCCCTGGACTTTACCTTGACTTCCATCTAGATCAATTCCCTCCATAATCTCATCTAACCCCATAATCCAGAGATTAACCTCATATTTATTCCTCAGTCCTGACTACCATCCTACAGGCTGTTAAATGCTTATCTAACTTCTCTATTAAGGATATTTAATGGCCATCTCAAATGCATTACTCTTGACTTCCTTCTGCAAGCTTCCAAACTCTGATGCCTCTTTCTATTTCTAATCCTTCAGCAAATCCTGTCAATTTTACCATCAAATATAACCAGACCATAACACATTCTCATCACCTTCACATATTAAACCCCATTCCAAGCCACTATTATCTCTAATGTGGAATCCTGAACTAGTCCTCTAACTGATCTTCCTGCTTTCATTCTTATCCTCATTCTACACAAGCACCCAGGGTGATCTTTAAACAAAGATCCCCTACTCACCTGCACAAAACCCTCCAAGGGCTTCTTATCATGCTTAGAATAAAATCTCATTCCTTGCAATGGCCTATGTGGCCTTATACGACCTGTTCTCTGCCTATTTCTCTGACTTCAGCATTAATTTCCACTTTCACTCTCCTCGTTCTAACCACACAACCTTCCTGCCGATCCTCAAATAAGTGAAGTTCAGCATTTCCTCAGGACCTCTGCACTTCTGTTCCATCTGCCTAAACACACACTTTTTTTTTTTTGGCATGGCTAATTTCATTTAGGCCTCAGTTCAAAATTAGCTCCTCTGGGAGATCATCCCTGATTATCCTAATCTAAGAACACAGCAAGCTCTCAACAAACACTTGCTGGCTGGAGATACCAACTCAATTAAAAAAGAAATAAGAGAATTATCTCTGGAAGAAACCAAAGGTAGTTTCTTCATTAAAACAAAAGGGGAATATGAGAGAGGAAGAGTGGTAAATGTGAGCTGGAAGGGAAGTTCCTTTGGGAACTCATATTGATATCACCTTCCCGCTGAGACCTTAGACTTCCTTCCACAGGCATTTGAAGAGAGAGCTTCACACAAACATCTCAAAGTGCTGCCACGTCACAGACCAGCTGTATTATCAACAAGAGCTGCTCTTATGTGACTAGCTCTTTATTCACCTGAGCTCCTTCTTCTTGTCATGGCTCTCATCACCATCCAGGGGTCCTTCCCTTGCTCCAATAAAGAAAATACATCTGGTTTAGGGATCGAACATCCAGCTTAAAAGAAAAGAAATGGGATATGATCATGGTATGGGAGTCCCAGATTCAAATCCAGTCCATTGGTCATCAAAGAGAGACACTGAAGGAAGTGACAGAGGAAAATGTGAAGGTCTGAAGGATGAGAAATAAGAAAGCATACACAGTGGAGCTGTCTACTTCTGTTATCTAGGATGCAAGGGGAAGTTATTCAAATAATAAATGTGTCTTAAAGCTATCAGTGGAAGGGAGGAAGAGAAGGGACAAAAGCAGGGAAGGAAGGTGTCTTGTTTTGCAGAACCAACAGTTCCAGCCAAGGAGACACCTAAGTAGGTGTTTTACCTGATAGCCCCTTGCTAAGTGTGTCTAGCCCAGTAGCCCCTGATGTGAGTCAGTCTGAGCTGGAAGGGAGCTGAGGACCTGCACAGAAGCCCCCCTGAGCTGACCTGAAGTTACCTTTAGCTCACTGTAATACTGAGATGTACTACATGTTGGCTAGTTGAATTTAAAATTCTAAAAAATACTACTAAGGGGGTGCCTGGGTGGCTCAGTCGTTAAGCGTCTGCCTTCGGCTCAGGTCATGATCCCAGGGTCCTGGGATCGAGCCCCACATCAGGCTCCCTGCTCCGCAGGAAGCCTGCTTCTCCCTCTCCCACTCCCCCTGCTTGTGTTCCCTCTCGCTGTCTCTCTCTCTGTCAAATAAATAAATAAAATCTTAAAAAAAAAATACTACTAAGATCTCTTCCTATGAGTAGAGTTTTGTGCCATTTTTTGAACATACAATGTACACACTGGCACGCTGAAATGCTGGACATGTGCAACTGGACCAGAAGTGCCCATATGAGCTCCCTGCCCCTGCGCCCTGCATAAAAACTTCCTATACTAACCCCACAGGGAGACAATGCTTTCAGAACGATCTCCTGGTTTCCTTACTTGTAACAAGCAATAAAAAGTGCTTTACTTTCAACATTTCCTTGGATTGTGTGCAATTTGGTGCACAACAAGCAGTGAACTACTCGAGTTCGGTTACACTTCTATCTCCAAAAAACTCAAACCTTTCCTTAGGGAATAAAAACCAGAAAATCATAATGACACAGGCAGAAAATATGGGAGACAAGTTCTGAGTATTGTAGGAGATGATCTTACCCAGGGAGACCAGGTTGCTGTAGTTCTCCAACATCACATGCCTGTACAAGGCCCTCTGAGTGGAGTTAAGGCATTCCCACTCCTCCTGGGAGAAGTCGATGGCCACGTCCTTGAAAGTCACCAACCACTGAAACAAGTCCATTTATTATTGGTGAAAATATGACAATGACTCTGAGGTAAAAAGAGGAGGGCATGAAGGAAGGGGATGACACAGTAAATAGGTCATGGCTGAACACCTTGTAACATTAAAGGAAATTAGGTGCCTGAACTATGGTGTCAACATGATCCATGATCACTCCTATTGCTAGAGAGGAAGATAAAATTTCCTATGTAAAATAGGATAATTCTATTATCCAGAAAAATCCAGGAATACAAAAGGCCAGATGAATGTAGCTCTCTAATTAAATGAAATGGTATATGCAGTCACACAGAATATTAAGCTTTCAAATTCTCAAAAAACAGTAATTCTCAATAAATATGAGTTCTTTCCTTCTCTTCTCCCCTTGAAGAAAAATGTAAACAAATTTAGTGACATATTTCCAAATAATTTTTAATAAATCTCTAGGCCAAACATAGAATTTGGGGCGGGTGCCTGGGTGGCTCAGTCAGTTAAGCTCAAGTCATGATCCCAGGGTCCTGGGATCGAGCCCTTCTATGGCGTTCCCCGCTTGGCAGGGAGTCTGCTTGGGATTCTCTCTCTCCCTCTCCTTCTGCCCCTCCTCCCACTCACACACACACACACACACACACTCTCTCTCTCTAAACAAATAAATAAATAAATAAAATCTTTTTTAAAAAAAGAATTTTTTGAAGATTCAAATTCTTCAAGTCACAATATTATGTCACAGAATATAATTGATATTTCCATTTTATGGATGAAATGATCTGCTTATTTGGGAGTATTTCAATTAAGTTCTCTAATGTCTCTGAGCCCTAAGAATCTACAGTTTTCAAGAGAGTAGGCATTTGGCAGATTTTATTTCTACCTCCTTTTGTGCAAGCTGATGGATGCCAATCTAGGTGCTATAGGAATCACAGACACATTCTGGCCAACTCCAAGGTAAACCTGACTGCTGATCATCCTCTCATTGGTTCCTGGGCAAGAGGGTTGTGGTACATGGAATAACAGCTCCCCAAAGATGTCCACATCTGAATCCCTGAACCTTTGAATTTGTAACCCTATATGACAAATGTAGATGTGATTAGGATCTTTAGATGGATAGATTATCCTGGATTATCTGGTTGGGCCCAATGTAACCATAAGGGTATTTTAAGTAACAGAGGCAGACAGAAGAGTCAGAGACGGAGATGTGATAATGAAAGCAGAAGTCAGAATGATGATTGCTGGCTCTGAAAATGGAAGGGAGCCATGAGCCAAGGAATGTGGGCAGCCTACAGCAGCTGGAAAAATGCAAGCAAATAGATTCTCCTCTAGAACCTCCAGAAGAACACAGACCTACCAACACCTTGATTTTAGCCTGTAAAACCAATTTCAGACTTTGACCTCCAGAAGTATAGATAATAAACTTGGGTTGTTTTAAGTCACTAAGTTTGTAATAATTTGTTACAGCATCAACAGGAAACTATACAAGAGGCAAGATCTCTTCCTTCTCAGACTTTAGTTCCCCACCCAATCTTAAAAGCCTCGCAGAAAATGTCATCACACACTGAGACTTGGAACATCCAGCAGAAATGCTGTCACTTCCCAGTGGGAAACCTAGGTTTGTAGAGATCAGTTTGTTATGGGTCCCCTGTAACTACCTCACCAAACCATTATACTAATACTGCTCTTAAGGGGAGACATTTCTGCTTCCTTAGGGCTCCTGGCAGAAGACTGTGCATATAAAATATGTAGAATGAGCTGGAAAAAAACACCTAAACACTGTCTGGTGAGGGGAAAAGCATTTAGAGAATGGAGCTCTTTGCTAGGATCAGTCACTGGAATGGGAAAAATTGGGGAGCAGTTCCCTTAGGCAACTAAGGCAGGCAGGAAATTTGGGGATAAATAAATCTGGTGTTCACATCACACAACAAACGATTGTGCTCGAAGGAGGAAACATGAAATAGCAACTCACATGGGGCATGTTTTTTAGAACTGTCAGGACTGATCGGTTTTCTGGGTTCTTCTCCTGGAGATGTGCAGAGTCCAAAGAAGGCAGAGCTAGAGACGGAAAAAGAAGCCATGAGGTCATGATTGCCTCAGAGCCCACAGAATAAGCACCTTGGAACTACTTTTATTTCACCTCTTTGAGGGAGGTTGGAAAAATCTTAGCCTTCCTTCAAATCCAATGGAATACAGCTGTGGCAGAAGGAATTCATGCCAGATTTTTCCTTAATCCCCATGATCCTTAACAGGACCTCAGAGGGTGCCAGTTTTCCAGGGTATCTCACACCTTTAGTATAGGGGCATACCTAGGAAGCCCTGGGGAGCACAGCTTCCCCAGGTATCCCTCCCCAACACATACATACAAGTATGAAGTGAGATGCTTTGCTCTCACAGCTTAAGGGGTCAATCCCATAAGGCTGCTCCTCACTCCAGAAGCCAAACTGAAATCCCTGGCCATCAGTACTTCTGACCAACCAGCCATAAACTGGGGGCTCCCACAATCTCCTCCTAGGTTTTATACTTTGTTAGGATGGCTCACATAACTCAGGAAGGTACTCTGCTTACATTTATGAATTTATTATAAAGGATACAACTCTGGAACAGCCAAATGGAAAAGATGCATAGGACAAGGTATTGGCAGGGGGAATGCTTGGAGCTTTCCATGCCCTCTCTGGGAATGCCAACTTCACAACAGCTCAATGTGTTCACCAACCCAGAAGCTCATCGAATCTCCTAGTGCAAGAGTTTGTATGGCCCTTGACCTCCGGTGTCACCCACCCCTTTCCTGGAGGTCAGTGGATGGGTTGGAAAGTTCCAATCCTCTAATCACTTAGTCTTTCTGGTAACCCCAACCCCATTCTGAGACTATCTAGGGGCCCACCCTAGCCACTTCATTAGCATAAATTCAGGGGCTTGTTATGAAAAATGAAAGACACTCCTATCACTCAGAAAATTCCAAGGGTGTTAGGAGCTCTGTGCCAAGAAATGGGGATAAAAACCAAATATATTATTATATCACAAATACTACTGCAAAATTTGACATACCAGCAAACAAAAATCCAACAGCATGTTAAAAAAACAATCATAATTAAGTGGGACTTTCTCTGTAATAAAAAGATGGTTTGATATTAGAATGTCCACTTATATAATCCACGATATTAATCGTTGTAAGGAAGAAAATCATACTATCTTCATAAATGCCAAAAAAATTTCATAAAATTTACCATCCATTCCTGATAAGAACACAAGAAATAGGAATTGATGACTATTTTAATGATAGTCGGGAAAACTGACATGAATGGAGCCATTTTAAAATGAAGCTAGATGGACCACTCCAGAGAAACTGCCTTATGCCTCTCCGTTTGAACTGGGTCAAAACCTGTAGACTGGGCAAAACAGCAACTGTTTCAGGCAACTGCTTGAAATGTCAGCAGGAGAACAGATCCTGATCATAAGACTGACGGTTGTGGACTTTCTGAAGAAATAATCAGTAGTCAATCAGTGTATAACCAAGAGTAGTTTAGCTTTTTTTTTTTCTCTTAACTCATGTTAAAAAAAAAAAAAAAATCCTTGCTTTTACTCTACAAGTGGGACACTATTTGGTTTCTATCTGAATCTGCACTCCCTGAATTGAAAATTTTTTATCCTAATAAATGCTCATTTGCCTCTCATGGCAGCACTCTATTTCCAGGTTTACAGTAGAAACAAGGAAAGAATACCCACTACTCTATCACTTATCATTGTATTAGCTATATTAGTCAATATGAAAAGGCAAGAGAAATCAACAAGAGCAACAAGAATAACAAAAGAATAGGCAAACTCCCTCTATGAGATATGACAGCATGCCTAAAAACCCCATGAGTGCAATGAAAGAAAAAAAAAAACAACTTAGTAAATTAGCAGGATATAAAATTGGCATGAAAAGAAATGACTTTTATATATAAAACAATAATCACACAGAAAATATAATAAAGAAAAGCCACAAAAAGGATGAAATACCTAGGCCCAAGTTTGACAAGAAATGTATAAAACCTGCAAGAAGAAAAACTTGAAATACTCCTGAAAGACCTAAAAATAGATTTGAACAAATGGTTAGAACAGCATTTCTCAACATCTTTTTCCATCACTGCCCCTCTGAAGAGCCACTTTATTTATTTATTTTTAAAGATTTTATTTATTTCTTTGACAGAGAGAGACACAGCGAGAGAGGGAACACAAGCAGGGGGAGTGGGAGAGGGAGAAACAGACTCCCCTCTGAGCAGGAAGCCCGATGCGGGGCTCGATCCCAGGACCCTGGGATCATGACCTGAGCCGAAGGCAGATGCTTAACGACTGAGCCACCCAGGCGCCCCTGAAGAGCCATTTTAGACACTTTTTTTTCCTAACTGTCCCCCTCTACCATGAAATTTTAATAGGACAGATATACTATAGTATATGCATTTATGTAAGTATATAATATAAACAGTGTAATCAAATTTTTAACATATCATTCAAAACCATTCTTTTCTATAAAAAAGTAAAACAACTGAAAACTTAATTTCTTAAAAATTATTTTTAGTGAACTTAACTTTTACTAGATAGAAGAAACTTTTAACTAGTTGATCTTCATTCCCATACTGTCAACATTTTAACTTCTCACCATTTGATGTAATTGATGGGTTTCACAATGTTAAATTTTACCCAAGATCTATGATCCTGAAAAATAGCCACGATGAGAGATACCCCCTCAATCTTTATGGACTAGGACACAGCTGAATGAAATCAATCTCCCTTCCCCATATAACTTAGATAAGACTGGAAGATGACCCCTCCCCCCCTTTTTAACATACAAGGCCAGGCAGAGCCTCCAAATGGCCATTCTTTGTCTCATAAATGACTAGATGAGCTGTTGGACCCCACTGACTAATCTGGACAAAATGCGTGATAACTTCACTTGACCAAACTTTAATCAGACTTCTCTCCTTCTTCCAGGCCCTTGAACTTTGGCCTACCCTGTATTCTGTGCCAGCATAGGAATACAAACAACCCTCTTAACAATGACTCAAGGCGCTCCCCAGCTGACTGCAGAGAACACAATCTACACAACTGACCACCCACTCATCCCACGCTGCCACATCCACTTCTTTCTGGCCTTGTTTACCCTCCTTATAAAAGAAAATTCTTTTCTGCCTGACCTTTTAAATGCCTGCAGGTCTTATGGATGGAATGTTCTCCCAATTACAAGTCTTCCTTCCCTCACTGCAGTGATCCTTTGGATAAAGTCATTCCTTAGCTAAGTCCAAATTTGTCTCTTATGAGACATGTTGAATAACTTTATAGAATAATAAAACATTCTTTTTATTTAATCCTCAAATACCAAGTCAAACACAGAAGCATGATCAAACATAAACAACATCCACATGGCAGCCAATGGGCCCATGCAAGGCCACCTCTTGCGATACAACTTCAAGATTGAGCAATCATTTGAGAGAAAGGTCTCCATTTACAGCCACCTATTTGCCACAGGAACACTGATCTTCTTTGGTAGCGTTTACCTTGCATACATATATCTTCTGTGACCTCAGTGTTGGTGCTGTTCACGTGATACCCAAGAAATGCCAGTGAGAGAGTAAATAATGAGGAGTAAGATTTTGTTGGCTAAACTGAGTTTTGGAGAGTCACAAACCATTACTGTATGTATCTAAGATTTCTTCACTCCACCCCTGCCCAACACCAATTTTCAACCCCTGGAAGGCAGGATCACCCTTACTGAGAATACATGGGCTAAACCAATATATTATAATGAGGTTAATTCTCTGAACATGGATAGGATATTTGATATATAAATTAAAATATAAGTTAAATATGATCCCAATAAAAATACTAACAAGTATGGTGGTAGACACAAATTTAAATTCATTTTTTTAAAAGATTTTATTTATTTGACAGAGAGAGACACAGCGAGAGAGGGAACACAAGCAGGGGGAGTAGGAGAGGGAGAAGCCGACTTCCCGCCGAGCAGGGAGCCCGATGTGGGGCTCGATCCCAGGACTCTGGGATCATGACCCGAGCAGAAGACAGATGCTTAACGACTGAGCCACCCAGGCACCCCCAAATTTAAATTCATTAAGCAAGAAAATTAAAAAAGCAAGAATAGCCAGAAAATGCCTAGAAAAAGAAGAGAACAGAGATTTAAGAGATGTTATAAAGTCTCTGTCACTAAAATACTGGTTACTGGCACCTGAATAGACATTCAGATTAATGGAATTGTAGAACCTTTGATCTCTAAGGAAAAACTGATTATTTAATAAATGTTATTGAAAAAAGTAAAATTGGATCCACATTTTATACCACATACCAGGATTAACTCCAAATGGATAAGAGATCTACATATTAAAAACTGAAATCATAAAAATGCCAGTCTTAGTTCATTTGGCTGCTATAACAAAATACCACAGACCAGGAAGCTTATAAACAACAGAAATTTATTTCTCACAGCTCTGGAGGCTGGAAGTCCAAGATCAGGGAGTCACCTTGGCCAAATGCCAGGGCCCTCTTCTTGGTCACACTTACTGTATCCTCACTGGGCTTCTTTTATAAAGGCACTAATCACATTCACGAGGAATTTACTCTCATTATCTCATTACCACCCAAAGGTTCCACCTCCAAATACTATCATTTTGGGCATTAGGATTTCAACATATGAGTTTTTTGGGGAGGGTCAAACATTCAGCCCAAAGGCACGCTAAAAGAAAAAAATGGTTGAGTTCCTTTTAGGTTGAGAGGAGAAAAGCCTTTCTATTTCTTACAATCAAATGAATACATTTTACTATATTTAAAAATTGCCCAGATAAAAGAACACAAACACAAATAACAAATTGGGAGATTACCTGCAACCTAAAAAAAAAAAAAAAAAAGTGACCTTCCTAAGACCAAAAGAGCTTCACTTTGAAAATCAAGATAAAGATTAAAAATCATTATTAAAAAGGACAAAACAGGGGTGCCTGGGTGGCTCAGTTGGTTAAGCATCTGCCTTCAGCTCAGGTCATGATCCCAGAGTCCTGGGATCGAGCCCTGCATTGGGCTCCCTGCTCAGCGGGGAGTCTGTTTCTCCCTCTGCCTCTCCCCCTGCTCATGTTGGCATGCTCCCTTCTCTCTCTCTGAAATAAATAAAATCTTTTAAAAAAAGGACAAAACTAAAAAAGACAATTCATAAAAAAGGAAGCCAATGTTCAACCTCATTTATATAAGAGAAACCTAAATTGAAACTAAATTGAGAAGACTTCTAATTCCAATGATGATTAAGATCCTCCTGGACTTGGGGCGCCTGGGTGGCTCAGGTCATGATCCCAGGGTCCTGGGATCGAGCCCCACATCAGGCTCCCTGCTCCGCGGGAAACCTGCTTCTCCCTCTCCCCCTGCTTGTGTTCCCTCTCTCGCTGTGTCTCTGTCAAATAAATAAAATAAGATCTTAAAAAAAAAAAAGATCCTCCTGGACTAACTTCCCTACAGAAAGTACTATCAATGTAGACAATAAAAAACGCAGCCAACTGCAGTTACTGGGGAATGAACTGAAGCACCCACCTTTCCTGCCAAAAATCCGTAATTTGAATCCGATCAGGAAGAAATATCAAAGACATGCAAACTGAAGAACAATCTGCAAAATAACTGACCTGTACTCTTCAAAAATGTCAAGATAATGACCAAAAAAGGCCCAGGAATTGTTTCAGATTAAAGAAGACTAAAGAGATGTGATAACTGAATGAAATGTTTGATCCTAGATATGATTCTGGAATGGAGCCCAGATCAGCGGAAAGAAAGCTATGAAGGACAGTACTGGGACAACTAGTGAAATTTTTCTATGAATTCTGAATTAAATAATTATTATATCTATGTTACATTTCCTGATTTTAATAAATGAACTACAGTGATAGTCCTTGTACTTAGAAAAAGACACTGATAAAATACACTGATGTATTTTTATGGATAAAGGAACATGATATCTGAAAATTACTACCAAATGGTTCAGAAAAAAAAGTACATATGTAGAAGGAAAGAGCAAACAAAAAACTAAATGTTAATAACTGGTAAATCTATAAGGGCATAGGAGAGTTCATTCTATTATTTTGGGGGGCAACTTTTCTGTAAGTGTAATGTATCAAAATAAAATTTTAAAAAAATCAATGTTATGAGAAGAACATTTACACTTGATTAAGAGATGAAAGGGACATAACCAAATATAACACATGAACCTTAAATATAGAAAATATGATAACCAAAATAAATTTAAATACATTCCCTATCTTGATAGATAGTTCTAACAGTGCTATTGTTGCTTTGAAATCTTTACAAGTATATTTTAGGGTAAAACAAATGAATTATATTATACCTTCTTCTATTAATAGGTGAAAAAGGAAAGGGAACCTTATAAAAGGATTAAGTGGACGGCACTTGAACAGTGATCAATATGGCATCACCAGAAGTGGGACACCAGACTTTAAAAGCCCCAGGATGTGATGAATAGGAAGTACACAGCACCAACTATGAATTATTTTTGCCCAAAAATGTGGTTTATGCAAAATATGATCTGAATTTGATCAAGCCCCTAGATCTAACTACTCGTTTACAGAAATATGGGGCATTGGGGAACAAATTATATGACACCACAAGGTAGCAATTAGCCAAAAGCAGAATGTAGAATAATCTATAAACAACCTAGTTTTTTACAAAACAGTGATACCTATTAAAATACAACAAAAGCAAAAAATAGAAGGGAAACTGTTGTAAAGAAATTTAAGAGGCTTGGCAACTGAATGCACTGTGTAGACCTTATCTGGACCATGATTTGAACAAATCAATTGTAAAAACCTATCTTTGAAAGAACTGGAGAAACCCGAATATGTACTGCATATATGCTATTATGGAATTACTGTTAGTTTTTAAAGTTGGGATAACATCATGGTGATTATCTAAAAATGATATTCTTTTTGGTTATATATGCATACATATGGATAAAATTATGTAAATTCTTGAAATGCTACAGAAAAAAGGAGGAAGGATAGATATAAGGATATTTGCAAATGTTTTAAATTATAGCTGGGTGTTGAGCACATTGGGGTTCATATTATTTTCTTCTATGCTTGAAAATTTCCATAATAAAGTTAAAATAAAAATCTTCAAATTTCCTCCAGAGGGTATAGTTCTCTCTCATCAAAAATCAGGCCAGAAAGGGCTGATTTGTCATTGACTGGAAAGGAGAGGTGTAGTGTGGTTGGAGAATGGAGTATGCTCATCCCTGCAGCGCCATCATTTCTGGGGATAGCGATGCCTAACGACCAGTCACTGAATGGCTGGTTCCTCCTTAAGATGTTTGTGGCTGGAGGTAGCAACATCTTGAAAAATAGTAAACTTGAGGGAAGAAAGAAAATGACAACTTATTTTAGGCAAGCTTTTTAGACGTGCAAGATTCTTTTTCCTTCCCTGTGTGGCTCTGTTGGAAAAGGAAAACGGAGAAAACAATCACAGGATATTAAGCCTTTTTCAGAGCCAACAAAACAATTTAGGAGCATCTCCCAGAACAACTTCAAGACAGAGAAAGGGATTGGTTTTCCCCACAGGGCTCTCAAAGTAGAACGGGGCATCCTATTATGCTGGTCTTCTCCCTTCTTAGGGCACTTCCAGGTGTAAATCCTCATTATAGGGGCAGCTTCAAAATAGGCACGTTCTCTCTGCATAGTGAAGTGAAGGAATTACAGCAGCTGGAACCGCGCGATTCTCAACGGGCTCTGTCCCTGTCACAGGGGGGCTAAAGTACTCAGGCGCGAAGGATCCCAGCTGCCAAAAGCAGTAGATGATGGCAGGTGAGCCCATCGTGCCGCTACAGAAGCGGACACACACACATCCCGCGCGGTGGAACGTTAAGGGTAACATATTCCTAATACCCTCCTCCCGGAACCAAAGTCACGGTGCCGAGTTTGCCAGCGGGAAAGGGGTGCCAAGTGCACTCCACTATCACCCGCGCGGAGGAACAAAACTAATAGCGCCACGCCCCTGCTCGGAACCGAAGTGACGGTGCCGATACTGCCGGCGGAGAAGGGCACAGGCATCCCGCGACCGCAAGGCCGACTTCCGTAAGGAATTAACCTGGAGCGCTACGACTTAGGAGAAACGTAGTCCAGAGCCGGGGTCGCCCCGATTCCTGTCAGCACCGAGCCCGGGCCGGCATACCGGTATTCCCAGCACCACATGGGAACTTTTTTTCTGGGTTCCCCAAACCATATGCGGCGTGCGGGTCCCAGGGAGGCGGTCCACTCACCTGGCCGGTGCAGACTGGTTCCTTGCATCAAGACGTAACGGAATGAGCGTACGAGACGGCGCAGGGACGCGGTGGCCTCCGGGAAATGTAGTAAAAAAATGTGACCCCAGTTCGATCCAACAGAATACAGAGGCCGTAGCCACATTGTGCGGCCCGGAATCGGGCGCGCCTTGAGTCTCCTTTGCTCCAGTGGGGGATCTCGCGCTACTAAGGTGTGAGCCGACCTATTTCCTTTAGTCGAGTGACCCTAGAAAATCCCAAGGAGGTTACCAGAAGCTGGGTCTTGTAGTGATGCCGTCAGAGAAATGTAGTCCAGGGCTGAGAAAGCTGCAGAAGGCCAGGAGGTAGGGTCCGGATTTCTCAGACAGGAGCTCTGGCTCAGACGCAGTAGTTGTGACTACCAGGTTTCTGCTCAAGAGGCATCAGGGGTTTGACGCTTACTTCGCGGTCGCGTGTTTGTATCCAAGTGTCCTCTGCAAGGGAAGCGAGGACTGCGGGCAGTGTGCCGTGTGTCCGATTATGTTTGAAACTGTGAGAGGGATATTAGTGGATAAGCGTGTGATCCATTAGGGGTTATGTGAGAGCGTCTCGGGACGGTGTGAGTATAAGGGTGATGTCTGGGATTGATCAGACAGTCTGCAACTAAGTATTTTATAACTTATAACAAAGAAACCTTTTCTTCGCATGGTTATGAATTTTGAATTAGACTTGTTAAATGAATGATACGTTGAGAGCTCACCTGTAGCAGTGAATGTGGGAAAAGAAGTGTATGCAGCACTGTGTAATAGTGGTATCTCTAAGCTTCTGTTTCCTCACCTGTAAAATGAGTTTAACATTTGTGTAACGTTTTGGAGCACTGCTGTCCAATAGAACTTTCTGCAAAACTCGGTTCCGTGTTCTGTATCTGCACTGTCCAGAACAGTAGCCACTAGCCACTTATGGCTGTTGAGCCTCTTAAATATGGTTAGTTTGACTGAAGAATGAATTAGTGATTTTGTTTAATTTTAATACATTTAAATTTAAGCAGTTATATGTGGCGACCTAAATTGAACACAGCAGTCTGCAGTATCAATTTCCTTTCAAGATTTAGAGGGGGAGAAACTTAACTAACTTCATCTAGCAAATAATTTGAAAAAATGAGTTTTATAGTGAAATGAAGAGGGATGGGGGTGCCTGGGTGGCTCAATTGGTTAAGTGTCCGACTTCAGCTCGGGTCATGATCTCAGGGTCCTGGGATCGAGCCGCATATGGGGCTCCCTGCCAGCGGGGAGTCTGCTTCTCCCACTCCCTCTGCCCTGCTTGTGCTTTCTCTCTCTCTCAAATAAATAAATACATAAAATCTTTATTTAAAAAAGAGAGAGATAAAAAAATGTAAATTCAGTCTTAATCTTTTTTTTAGTGGAATAATTTAGAGGAAGTGCATAAATATTACATATACATCTCCATGATTTTTGCATGCACAGGCAATCACCACACACAGATCAAGATGGAGAACATTTATTTCCAAGATGCCAGAATGTTCCCTTGTAAACATTGACTCCGCTCAGAAGTGACCATTATTTGGACTTCTAACACCATGGATTACTTTTGTGTATTCTTGAACTTCATTTGAATGCAATCAGTGTAATGATATGTGTCTGGCATGTTTTTGTCAACATTAAGACTCTGAGATGAGTCCTTATTATTGAATGTAGCAAAAATTTCTTTAGCCAGCTAGTAAATATTTTAGGTTTTGTGTGCCAGATGTTCTCTGTCACACCTACTCAACCCTGCTATTCCAGCATGAAAGCAACCATAGACAATATGTAAACAAGTGAGTGTGGCTGTATTCCAATAAAACTTTATTTATGGACACTGAAATTTGAATTTCATATAATTTCTACATATTGCAAAATACTCTTATTTTTATTTTTTCAACCATTTAAAAATGTAAAACTTTTCTTAGGTCATTGGCCATATCAAAACAGGTGATGGGCCATATTTTGTCTGCTGGCTCAGTACTCTAAATCATGCTACAATCTATTCATTCTATATTAATAGATATTTGTGTGGGTTTCCAGTTTCTTCTTATAAATAAATCTATGATCAATCTTATATATTTTGGTAGACATAGCATTCATTTCTATTAGGAATCCAAAGTGGAATAGGTGGCTCATAAAGTAGGTTTATATTTATCTGTGGAGATACTACCAAATCATTTTCCAAAGTTGTGTCAATTTACACTTGTATCAGTAATGTAAAGGTTTCCAGTTGCTCCATATCCTTTTAAGTACTTGGTATTATCAGCCTTTTTAATTTACAATACTAGTAGGTGGGTAGTGGTATCTCAGAGTGATTTTAATCTGTTCCCTGATGAATGCTCACTTCAGCATCCTTTCATGTGCCAATAACTTGAATAACGTCTCTGTTGAACTGCCTGTGTGACTTTTGACTATTTTATTAAAATCAGTTTGTGGGGTTTTTTTTCTATTTATTCATAGGTATTTGTACATACTAGGGTATGAGGTCTTTGTAGGATATATGTACTGTAGGTATCTTTTCCAGGCTATGGCTTGCCTTTTCACTCTGTCTTTTGAAAAACAGATGCTTTTAATTTAAATGAAGTTCAGTTTATTAATATTTTACTTATCGTTGATGTCTCATTCTATTTAAAAACTTTGCCTACCACAAGGACCTGAAGATATTCTATTTTTCTTCTGCTTATTCTTTCCTGTTTTGTCAAAGATTAATTGACCATAAAGTTATGTGTTTTTTTCTGGGTTTTCTATTCTGTTCTATTGATCTATGTGTCTATTTTTGTGCCAGTACCATACTATTTTGAATACTACAGCTTTGTAATATAATTTGAAATCTGGAATTGTGATACCTCCAGTTTTGTTTTTTGTTTTTTTTTTGTTCAAGATTGCTTTAGACATTCAGGGCCTTCTTTTTTTTTTTTTTAAGATTTTTTTTTTTTTTATTTGAGAGAGACAGAGAGAGAGCACGAGTAGGGGGAAGGTCAGAGGGAGAGGGAGAAGCAGACTCCCACTGAGCAGGGAGCCCGCTGTGGGGCTTGATCCAAGGACCCAGAGATCATGACCTGAGCTGAAGGCAGACGCTTAACCGACTTCGCCACCCTGGTGCCCCCAGGGCCTTCTTTAAACTTTTTATATGATGGTTTACACTGATTTTCCAATATTGAACCAGCATTGCACCCCTGGTTATGTTGTATAATTCTTCTTCTGTATCAGAATTCTATTTGGTAATATTCTATACATTACAATAGATAGATAGATAGATAGATAGATAGATAGATAGATAGATAGATAGATGATAGATAGATAGATAGATAGATAGAGGATGGCTGAGTTCTATTTGGTAATATTTTGTTAAATATTTTTGCAACTGTATTTATGAAGGATAGTAGTTTGCAGTTTTTCTTTCTTTTTTTTTCCCCCTCTGTCTTTGTCTGGTTTTGGTATCAGGATAATACTACTGCCATAAAATGAATTAGGAAGTGTTCCCTCTTCTGTTTTCTGGAAGAGATTATATAAAATTGGTGCTAATTCTTTTCAAATGTTAGTAAATTTCCAGTGAAACCATCTGGCCTGTAGATTTTTTTTTGTGAGTTTTTAAATTACAAATTTAATTTCCTTATTAGTTATAGGGCTATTCAAATGATCTATTTTATATTTTATAAGCTGGCAGTTTATGCTTTTTCAAGAAACGGTCTATTTTACTTAAGTTGTGAAATTAAAATGTGTAGAATTGTTCATATTATTCCTTATTATCCTTCTGAGATCTACAGAATCTATAGTGATATATCATTCCTGATGTTTATATTTTGTGCCTTTTTTCCTAAATATTTGTGAATTTTATTCATCTCTTCACCAAACCAGTTTTTTGTTTAACTGATTTTTTTTCTATTGTTTTTGTTTTCTTTGATTTCCACTTGTCTTTACTATTTCCCTTTTTCTACTTGATTTGGGGTTATTTTCCTCTTCTTCTCTAGGTTTCTGAGTGGGAGCTTAGACTATTAATTTGAGACATTTCCTCTTTCCTCATGTATGCATTTAATGCTTTAAATTTCTCTCTCAGCAGTGCCTTAGCTATGTCAGACAAATTGTTGATATGCCATATTTTAATTTTCACTCAGATTAATGCATTTTCCTCTGAAGCTTCCTATGGAAGTTGGCCTATGGATTATTTAGAAGTATGTTGTTTACTTTCCTGTTATCTTTCTGTTATTGATTTCTAGTTTGACTAGAGCAACTTGTATATGATTTTAGTGCTTTTCAATTTGTTGAGGTTTGTTTTATGGCCCACGATATGTTCTTTTTTTTTTTTTTAAGATTTTATTTATTTATTTGACAGAGAGAGACACAGCCAGAGAGGGAACACAGCAGGGGGAGTGGGAGAGGGAGAAGCAGGCTTCCCGCTGAACAGGGAGCCCGATGTGGGGCTCGATCCCAGGCCCCTGGGATCATGACCTGAGCTGAAGGCAGACACTTAACGACTGAGCCACCCAGGTGCCCCCGCAATATGTTCTATATTTGTATATGTTCCACAGCCCTTAAAAAGAATGTTTGTTCTGCTGTTTTTGGGTAGTGTTCTCTAAGTGTCAATTACATCCTTTTGGTTGATGGTGTTGAGTTTTTCAGTATCTCTACTGCTATTTTTCTAGTTGTTCTGTCAATTGTTGAGAGAGGGGTGTTGGAGTCTCTAGCTATAATTATGGATTTGCCTATTTCTCCTTTCAGTTCAATTAGTTTTTGCTTCACGCTGAGATGATGACCTGAGCCAAAACCAAGAGTTGGATGCTTAACCGACTGAGCCACCCAGGCACCTCTAAAACACACTAACTTTTAAAGGCCCACAGAAATGTTCAAAATAGCACCATTTGTAGATGCTATTTTCCAGGGAAAAACTTGGAAAGAAATCAGATATCCATCAAAAGTAGTATATGCAAACAAAATTTGACATATATACACAATATAATACCATCCAGCAGTGAGAAAATGAACACACATCCCCAGAACATAAGGTTGAGTTTTTAAAAAGTGACAAAATACATAGAATGTAATTTCACTAAAGTTCAAAACACATGCAAATCTAAACAATATGTTATTTATGAAATGTACATATATGCTAAATAAAGAAAATCAGGGGAATGACTAAATTCAGGTGGTGGTTAGTTTTCTGGGAGAGGGAGAGGAATGTGATTGGGGAGGAGCATATAGGAGGCTTCAAAGGAACTGATAATTATCTTTTTCTTTTATTTATTTATTTTTTAAAGATTTTATTTATTTATTTGATAGAGAGAGACAGCCAGAGAGGGAACACAAGCAGGGGGAGTGGGAGAGGGAGAAGCAGGCTTCCCGCTGAGCAGGGAGCCCGATGCGGGGCTCGATCCCAGGTCCCTGGGATCATGACCTGAGCCGAAGGCAGACGCTTAACGACTGAGCCACCCAGGCGCCCCTATCTTTTTCTTTTAAAGATTTATTTATTTATTTGAGAGAGAGAGGGAGAGTGAGCGTGCACGTACACATGAACATGGGTGGGAAGAGAGGTTGAGGGAGAGAATTCTCAAGCAGACTCCCTGCTGAGCCCGGAGCCTGACATGGGGCTCAGTCTCACAACCCATGAGATCATGAGCGGAGCTGAAACTCAGAGTCTGATGCTAAACCAACTGAGCCATCCAGGCACCCCGATAATATTCTTTTTCTTAAACTGAATGGTAAGTCTACAGGAGTTTGTTATTTTTATTCATTCAACTGTACTTATGTTCATATATATACTTGAGCATAGAATTTTAAGTTAATAAATGGGCTCAAAATGAAATAAAGTGAAAATATGAAATAGAATTGTATTTTTAGTTCAGGTCAAGGAATTCACAGAACACAACTCAAAGAATTACGAAAAGCAAGAAAATAAACAGGACAATACCGAACCAAGAAAGCTTTAAAGAAATAAATATATAAATAAATAATTGAATTATTGAATGTAATATACATCCTATGCATAATATAAACATATAAAATAGTATTCATATAATTATGAATTTAATATAATGAACATAGTATGTATACTATATATAATTATGTCAAGATGTATATAATTATATACATATCAGAGAAAATACTGCATCCATGAAGAATAGATACTATGTAGAAGAAAAAGATTAAGGGGTGCCTGGGTGGCTCAGTGGGTTAAGTGTCCAACTCTTGGTTTCGGCTCAGGTCAAGATCTCAGGGTTGTGGACTGAGCCCCGAGTCAGGCCCTGCACTCTGCTGTGAGTCTGCTGGACATTCTTGTGCTCTTTCTCTCAAATAAATAAATGTATCTTTTTTAAAAAAAAGAAGAAAAAGATTAAAACCAAGAAAGAGTTCTAGGAAATTAAAAATATGATGAGTAATTAAAAACTAAATAGAATTGGAAGATAAAGTTAACAAAATTTCTGGAGTTGAATAAAAAGATACAGAGAAAATAGGAGGAAAACATATAGAAGCTTACACTATGGGAGTTCCATCTAATAATATAAATTCCAGTGAGGGGCGCCTGGCTGGCTCAGTCAGTAGAGTGTGTGACTTGATCTTGCAGTTTTGGGTTTGAGCTCCATGTTGGGTGTAGAGATTGTTAAAAATAAAATCTTAAAAAAATAAAAAGAAAAGAAAAATAAATAAATTTCAGTGAGAGAGGAAGGAAAGAAAAAAAATTGCCCAGAACTATGTGTCTAGATTAAAAATACTCACCTGATATGCAGTATAAAAAAATTTTAAAGATCCACACCAAGGAATGAAATTATGAAATTTTAGTACATTGATGATATAGTTGACCCTAAACATTCTGGGAAGATTAGGAACACAGATAACACACAAAGAAACAGAAAACAGATGAGGAGAGTCTTTATAAAAGCAATGTTAGCTACTCTAACAGTATTAAGTTAGGTCTTCAAATTCTGAGTTAGAGAATTCTCACCCCAGGCGGTAAGTTAGGTTACAATAAAAGCATTTTCAAACAGTCAAAAAAACAAAACAAAACAAAAACCCAAACCATTTACCTCAAAGGCATGCATTTTAAGGAAGCTGTTGGAGAAAGGCAGTCAGCAAAAATGAGAAATATGCCAAATTAACAAGACTCAGGAAACAGGAATTCAATTCAGACAAAGCAAGAAGGGAAGCTGTACAGAAACTCTGAAATCCTGACTGGAGTTACAAAAATCATGGCTGTGGAAGGGAGTGGGGGGCGGGGGGGCGGTATCAAATAAGTTTGAGTATTTGGAAAAATCACGGCTGAGAGTTTGACACTTTTTGGGGGGTAATGACATTTAGAAAAGGGTAGCAATAGGAACACAGACAAGGTACATATGCACAAAAACAAGGTAGTTAAATCCAGGATAAAGGAACCTTTGTGTAAAAAATGTATTTGACTCTAAAGCACAAAAATATTTACATAATCAGTATATAAATACCAAATACTGCTTTAACCAGTAATTATGATATAGCCATATTTGGAGGTGTGTCAGGGAAAGGGCAGGTGGGAGTTCTTGCTTTAAATGAAGTCTGAAGTTTTGATTATTAAACAGATGTTTTAATTACTTACCACTAAAATGAGACTGATCTTTTAACAAAAAGAGTTAAAAGGACTTTTTTTTTTTTTTAATCTGAGTGACTGCAGAAGTTATTGGGCTCATCCACGACTTCATATCCAAGAGCAGGAAGAAATCGTGAAATACACGTAAAGGAGAAAAAGTATAATTGACACATATATATACACAAATATATATAATATATATACAAATACATATACAAATAAATATATATACAGCTTTTACTCCTCTGCATGTTATGAAGTCCTCATTTCAACATTTTGTTATGGGTCCAGGTATACATTCTTATGATGCTATCCCCTGTAAGAAATGATAATTTTGCTTCCTTCTTTCCAGTATGTATGCCTGAAGTTATTTTACTTATCTAATTGCCTGAGTCACAATCCTGATGGCACACTTACCCAGCGTGCGGTTATCAAAATGCCACACATCCAGTGTGACCCACAAGCACAGCAGCAACGTGAGCCACAGGCGTTGGCCTCTCAGAACCATCCCAGAAATGATGCACGGTGAGGCACAGCCGCATTCACGGATACACACAGTCTCAGGCACTCCACTAACCAAGCACAGGCTCCTACATTCCGGCATCAAAGTGGGGCATAATCGTACATTTTCTGCGGAGTTACCGCAGTTCCCCGTCTACGCGCGGGAACAGCCGCACGCACCGAAACAAGCCGGCTCCGGACTCCTAGCCCCAGACGGGCTTTACCGCGGGGTCCCGAACCCAACAGCCTCCTCCGCCTGTGGAAGAGGCACAGCGAGCGGCCCCACTCCCCCGCGGACTATTGACTGTGTGTAGATTTCTCCGCAAACCGCGGTACCGCGCTGGGGCGGCGGGGCGCGGAGCCCATAACCAGTGGAACGAAAGCCGGAGTTCTCGACTTTTCAGGGCCTTGTGCGACATTTCCCACTGGGTACCGGGCCCTAATTAGTCCCGAC
This sequence comes from Phoca vitulina, assembly GCF_004348235.1. Lineage (NCBI taxonomy): Eukaryota > Metazoa > Chordata > Mammalia > Carnivora > Phocidae > Phoca > Phoca vitulina. The sequence goes on along the minus strand of NW_022589761.1, from coordinate 7,173,580 downwards.
AGTCGCTCCCGGGTCTGACTCCGCTCGCCTTGGCGTCCCGCCGCCCCCTCCGCGCTCTGAGGAGGCGTGGGACTCAGTCTGACCCGCGCGCCTGAGCACTTGGCCCGAGACGCGCGCTTCCCGGAGCCCCGGGCCGTTCTCGGAGAGCCGTGCGCGGGGCGCGACAGGCGGGATTCTGCGGACCCGACTGCTCCGGGGGCGGTTAGTGCCTGACCCAGAATTTGGTGTCACTGTACTTTTCCTCCTGGGTTCCGCAGAGCTGGTGCGCGGGTTGAGCTGCATGCAGCGGCTAGAACTTGATTCGGGGTAGGGCTTGTGCGAGCCGCCTACCGCCTGGATGCGATGCCGAGGCCCCGCGCACTTCAGTACCCGCCTCGGCGTGCTGGGCCTGGCTGCGGAGAGAAGGCCAGAGCAGAAGGTCGGAGGTGGAGCCCCAGAAAGAAGGCCTCCGGCGTAGAGTCGGGACTTGGACTGGACGAGGGCCGCTAGGGCTGGAAGGATCCATAGAATAGTTCTGGACAGAGTGAGGCGATAGTTGGCCTCGGGGGTGGCCACCTGCGGTGTCAGAACTACAGCGTACCCAGAGCTGCGAATCCAGATTTTCTCGTCTTCTACCTTCTCTTTGCAGATGCATGAAGAAGCGAGGGGCGGGGATGGTCGTAAGAGGTTGGGTTGTGACCAAACTTCAAAAAGAGCCAGATGTCTCCCGCGTCCCTTTATGTCAGGCCTGCCGTTGTGCACCGAAGGCACGAGACGGGGAGAATGGCTGCTGTACATCTAAAACCAGACTCAAGGTGCGTTTGTTTCTTCTTTGGTCCTTGAAACGCGTTTCATTTTTTCAGTTTACAGAAACATCTGGTGTCCTCCTGAAACTTCTGCCCCGGTAAGTATCTCTTGATTTACCTCTAAGTCTTCCTTACGAAGAGAAAGTCAGAGGTCCTGGGGGTAAAGCCCACTTCCCGGTGTACCCACTTATCCATCCGGTTAATCATTTACATTTTGCAAATCATTCAGTTCTTCCTGTTGGTTCTCTTTTATCAAGCATTCTTATGGTATAGAAATACATCTCTGGTGGATAATTAGACCATTATTTTAGGCGGTGATTTGTTAAAGAAGAGAAGGTACCTACCTGGAATCACACACCAGGTAGTCTTATATAGGTTTGAGTTAGAAAGCAAGATATTTCAGTCAATGACAAGGACTTTGCTTTGGGAGGCTTTTAAGAGTAGGAATGTAGGGGCGCCTGGGTGGCTCAGATGGTTGGGCGTCTGCCTTCCGCTCAGGTCATGATCCCAGGGTCCTGGGATCAAGTACCACATTGGGCTCCTTGCTTGGCAAGGAGCCTGTTTGCCCCTCTGCCTGCCACTCCCCCTGCTTGTACTCTCCCCCTCTTTCTCTCTGACAAATAAATAAAATCTTAAAAAAAAAAAAAAAAAAAAACAGTAGGTATGTAATTGGTGGTTCCAGCTGAGAGATCTGTTTCAACTAGGGCAGAGATCCTCCTGCCACCCCACCCACAAATCCATAAGGGGATTTTTGTGGCACTAGCCAGGTCTAATTTCGGTTTGTCAGCATGACTTTGTTTCAGGCCACATTATTGTGTGGTGTATGAGCAGTGTGGTATAATACTTAAGAATGTGGATCCAATTCCTGGGTTAAAATCCTGGCTCTAACACTTGCTAAGTTGTGAACTGCTTAGGTAGTTTACTCAACCTCTTCTTGCCTTAGTTTTTTTTAAGACTTTTGTGGGTTTTTTTTCTTAAGAACAGTTTTAGGTTTACAACAAAATTGAGAGGAAGGCACAGAGATTTCCCATTCACCCCCTGACACATACATAGTTTACCCCATTATCAACATCCCCCACCAGAGTGGTAACACTTTTTTTTTTTTTTTTTTACCAAGGATGACCTACATTAACATATCACAATAACCCAAAGTCCATAGTTTACTTTAGTGTTGTACCTTAGTGTTGTACATTCTCTGGGTTTGCACAAATGTATAATGATATATATCCATCACTATAATGTCATAAGAGTATTCTCATTACCCTAAAAATTGTGCTCTGCCTGTTCATCTCCTCCCACCCCACACAACCACTGATTTTTTTTTACTATCTCCATAGATTTGCCTTTTCCAGTATGTCATATAGTCACAATCAGAACATATGTACCCTTTTTCAGATTGTCTTCTTTCACTTAGTAACATGAACTTAAGTTTCTTTCATGTCTTTGAGTAGCTCATTTCTTTTTAGCGCTGAGTAATAGTCTATTGTCAGGAGGTACCACAGTTTATCCATTCACCTATTGAAGGTCATCGTGGTTGCTTCTGAGTTTTGGCAATTAAGAATAAAGCTGCTATAAATATCCGTGTGCAGGTTTTTATGTGGGCGTAAGTTTTCAGCTATTTTGGGTAAATACCAAGGAGTTTCCATTACTGGATTGTATGGTAAAAGTATATTTAGTTTTGTAAGAAACCACAAAACTATCTTCCAAGGTGTCTGTGCCATCATTTCTTAACTGTAAAATAGGATTACCTACCTGATCAAATTATTAGGAGGGTTAGATAAGTTAATAGTGTAAATTCCTTAGAATAGCCCTTGGCACATACTAAAAGCTCAGAAAATTTTACCTGTTACTATGATGTGGTAATTCTGAGTCAGTCCCCCTCAGCTTTCTGTAGATTAGGAACAATGACAATGTAAACTTTAATTTGTTGGCACTTGTAGGTGAGAAAATGAAGCAAATGCTAACGTCATGTAGAATACCATTTAACTCCATGCCATTTTCCTTCATTTATTGACTTCTAGGAAAGAACTGGATCATTAATTTTTTTTCCCTTCACCTTCACTGAGATATGTTTGACATATAACATTGTGTAAATTTATGGTGTACAATGTGAAGATTTGGTATATGTAAATATTGTGAAATGATTACCACATAAGGGTAGTTAACACATCATTACCTCACAGTGCTTTACGTGTGTGCATGTGTGAGAGAACATTTAAGATTTACTTTAACAACTTTCAGGTATACAATACAGTATGGTTAACTATAATCACCAAGCTGGATATAAGATATCCAGAGCTTATTCATCTTCTAACTGGAAGTTTTTTTGTTTTTTGTTTTTTTTAAGATTTTATTTATTTGACAGAGAGAGACACAGTGAGAGAGGGAACACAAGCAGGGGGAGTGGGAGAGGGAGAAGCAGGTTTCCCGCGGAGCAGGGAGCCTGATGTGGGGCTCGATCCCAGGACCCTGGGATCATGACCTGAGCCGAAGGCAGACGCTTAACGACTGAGCCACCCAGGCGCCCCCTAACTGGAAGTTTGTACCCTTTAACAACACTTCCCCATTTTCCCAATGCCCTAGGCCCTGGCAAACACTAATCTACTCTTTGTTTCAATGAGTTTTTTTTTAAGACTCCACAAATAAGTGAGATGATACAGTATTTGTCTTTCTCTATCTAACTTATTTCACTTAGAATAATGCCCTCAAAGATCATTCATGTTGTCTCAAACGGCGATTTCCTTCCTTTTTATGGCTGAGTAACATTCCACTATGAGGGTATGTGCATCTATATCTATATATACAGGAAATGTGTTATATATACATATGATAAACATATACATATGTTATATACTTGTATATGTAACATTTTCTTTATCCACTTATTGGTAGGCAAACAAGTTGGTTACCTTCTCTTGGCTATTGTGAATAATGCTGCAACGAACATGGGTGTGCAGATATATCTCTGAGATAATGATTTCATTTCCTTTGGATATATACCCAATTAATTAAGATTATCCAGTCTGAAGAGCTCAGAAAGAGAAAAGAATGAAGAAAAATGAACAGAGACTGAGAAATGTGGGACACCATCAAAAGTACTAGTAAGTACATAATGGGAGTCCCAGAAAGAAAGGAGAAAGGTGCAGAAAGAATATCTGAAGAAACAGTGGCCCAAAATTTCTCAGATCTGATACAAGACATGAATTTACACATTCAAGAAGCTCAACAGACTTCAGGATGGATAAACTCAAAGAGATGCACACTATAACACAAAGAGAGAACACTGACAGCAACAAGAAACCTCTCATGTACAAAAGATCCTCAATAATATTAACAACAAATTTCTCTTCAGAAATCATGGAGGCCACAGGCAGTGTAATAACATATTTTAAGTCCACAATTAAAGGGAGAAAAAACCTATCAGCCTACAACTTTATATCTGGGGAAATTATCTTTCAAAAATGGAGAAATTAAGGCATTTACAGAAAAAAAAAAACAAAAAACAGGGAACTCGTTACAGGTAGACCTGCTGTACAAGAAATGCTAAAGGGAGTCCTTCATGCTGAAATGAAAGGACCCTAGATAGTAATTTGAATCCATATGAAGAAGGAAAGAACATTGGAAAAGGTAAATACATATGTAAATATAAAAGCCAGTATTATTGTATTTTGGCTTAGAACTACTCTTTTTTTCATATATGGTAAGGCCAAATGCATAAGACAATAATTATAAATCTTTGTTGATGGGCACAATGTATAAAGATGTTAACGTGACAATAACGACAAAATGGGAATGCATCTGTAAGAAACAGTTTTCTGCACTATTGAAACTAAGTCAGTACTCAAACTTCATTGTTATAAGATGTAATATTAATCCCCAGGGAAACTAATAAAGAGAAAAACTAAAAATAGAAAAACAAATGAGAAGGGAATCAAAATGCTACCCTAGAAACAATCACAAGGAAGGCAATAATGGAGGAACAAAAAGTTACGACAAAAGAAATTATATATAGAAGACAAAAAATTTAAGATTATAGAAAAGAGAAATGGCAAAAATAAGTTCTTTATTATCAGTAATTACATTAAATGTAAGTTGATTAAAATCACCAATTAAAAGGTGGAGATTGGCACAATGACCCATGAACCAAACATGTTGTCTTTAAGAGACTCACTTTAGATCTAAAGACACAGTGAGGGGTGCCTGGGTGGCTCAGTTGGTTAAGCGTCTGCCTTTGGCTCGGGTCATGATCCTAGAGTCCCGGGATCCAGGATCGAGCCCCACATCAGGCTCCCTGCTCAGCAGGGAGTTTGCTTCTCCCTGTGACCCTCCCCTCTCTCACTCTCTCTCTCTCTCAAATAAATAAAAATCTTAAAAAAAAAAATAAAGACAGTGAAAAGATAGAGAAAGATATTTAAGAATAAGAATATATGTCAGGGTTGGGCAAATTATGGCCCTGAAACGAAATTCAGCTGTCTTTTTCTTTTATAGCATACAAGATGAAGGTGGTTTTTGTGGTTTATTTTCTTTAATTTTTTAATTAAGACCGTATTTTTTAAATTTAGGTTCACAGCAAAATTAAGGAAGGTATAGAATTTCCCTTATATTCTGTCTCCACATATGAATAGATTCCCATAAACAATGTCCCCCATCAGAATGGTACATTTGTTTATAATTGAACCTACATTGGTATGTCATAATCACCTAAAGTATATTTTATAGTTTACATTACAATTCACTCTTGATGCTGTATATTCTATGGGTTTGGACAAATGTATAACTAAGCCCCAGAGAATTTAAGTAGTTTACATATAGTCTTATAGTCAATACATGGCAGAGGCAGGATTTGAACTTACACAGCTTGGCTCCAGACTTAGCTTTCAATTACTACTGCTGCCTGTCAATAGAGGAAGCTGTCAGTATGAGTTTTTATGAGTCAGTATGATATCTTTCTACCGTTTATCAAGTTTCTTTATTTGCTATGATCCTGAGGCTACCCTAAATTAAGTATTCTGTAATCCTATCACTTTTCTTTAATCCCATCTCTTTTTTTTTTTTTTTTTTTTTAAAGATTTTATCCACTTATTTGACAGAGAGAGACACAGCGAGAGAGGGAACACAAGCAGGGGGAGTGGGAGAGGGAGAAGCAGGCCTCCCGCGGAGCGGGGAGCCCGATGCGGGGCTCGATCCCAGGACCCTGGGATCATGACCTGAGCCGAAGGCAGACGCTTAACGACTGAGCCACCCAGGCGCCCCTAATCCCATCTCTTCTTTTCTGTGAAGTCTTTATCAATATCATGTTGTTCATAGTTTATGTAGTGTAAGCCCTGATAATTGGTTTTTCTTTTTTGTAATTCAAGGGCCTGACTTAAGCTTTGATTGCCAAGACATCCACTTCTAAGACCTATCTTGGACATGACTAGATAAACAGCTAGCCGCCCCTTTCCCCAAGGCTCCTTTGTCTTAGAGATCTTGGTTGATTTCATTAACTGACCATTTGGGCCACTTGTTTTTACTCTTCCTGTGCTTTAAATTCTCATTCATATGTTTTTTGTTTTTTGTTTTTTTTTAAAGATTTTATTTATTTATTTGAGAGAGAGCACATGAGAGGGGTTAGGGTCAGAGGGAGAAGCAGACTCCCTGCCGAGCAGGGAGCCTGATGCGGGACTCAGTCCAGGGACTCCAGGATCAAGACCTGAGCCGAAGGCAGTCGCTCAACCAACTGAGCCACCCAGGTGCCCTCATTCATATGTTTTAAATTCACCAATAAAGAGTGAACCTGTGAGGTGATATCTCATTGTAGTTTTGATCTTTATTTCCCTGATGATGAGTGATGAGCATCTTTTCATGTGTCTGTTAGCCATCTTTATGTCTTCTTTGGAAAAATGTCTGTTCTTGTCTTCTGCCCATTTTTTAACTGGATTCTTTGGTTTTTGGCATTATCAACAGTAGCCAAATTATGGAAAGAGCCCAAACTAATGAATATGCATTTGAAAACTACGAAGTGAAGGAAAGAAATATGATGCTATTAATGAGAATAAAGAAGACGGACCTACTTACAGCCAGAAGGGCAAGTATTTCTTTGTAAGAAATGTTTAACCTAAGATGAAAGGAAGAGAAGTCAGCCTTTTTCTGAACCCAAGACAGGATTCTTAGGAGATGTTATAGCCTCTAAAAAGCTGTATGAAATGGGAAAGACTATGGGCATAATTTAGCATCTGAACAGAAGCAAGCATCTTAAGACAGTAATGAGGACAGTTCCTTCAAAAAAGGTCTTTAGGTAAGCAAAAGCCATATTATGTTCTATGGAAACATGTTTGGATTTTATTCTAAGAGTAAACTTTTATTAAAATTGTTAAAGGGGGATTCCTAAACTTTGATTTATATCAGAATCATCTAGTGAGGTTTTTAAAAGTTTAGATGCCCAATAACTCCTGTAGATTTGACTCACTTGGTCTGGGGTGGTACCTAAATAGCAGGATTGGTAAGAAGTTCCCCAAATGATTCTGATCCACACCTAAATTTCAGATCACCACAATCTTACATAATCTCTTATAGTTCTCCAAGCTCATACTGTTCTGATTTCAAGCTACCTAGCTATATTGTAAAGTTCCTTAAGTCATTTACTTCTGCTAAGAATTGTTTTCATTTTGTTTCCTATTTTTAAGATAGAAATTGTACATTTTGCTGGCTACTGGAAAATAATCTTTGTTTGCTTTTTTGTTTTCTTTCAGGCTTATTCTCCAGGTATAAGACCAACAAGTTACCTCCATAAAGGAACACTTATGAAATCAGTTTATTCTAATGGGAGATAAGAGAAAAAAGTAAAACTCTTGGTCTTAAAGGTCTATTTTGAGAAATGAATAGCAGAGCAAAAGTGAGTTTGAGGGTCAACAGGGAACTGAAAAGGGGCGCCTGGGTGGCTCAGTCATTAAGCGTCTGCCTTCGGCTCAGGTCATGATCCCAGGGTCCTGGGATCGAGCCCCGCATCGGGTTCCCTGCTCTGTGGGAGGCCTGCTTCTCCCTCTCCCACTCTACTTGCTTGTGTTCCTGCTCTCACTCTCTCTCTCTCTGTCAAATAAATAAATAAAATCTTTAAAAAAAAAAACAAAAAACAGGGAACTGAAGGAAGATATTTTGTCAAATGAAAATTATCTATAGAAAAAATGTCAACATGTAGAAAACATCCATTTACTACTCTGAATTAAAGAATTCACAATAGCAGTAAATCTTATGAATATAAGGAATGTGGGGAAACTTTTAGTTGTGGCTCAGATTTTGCTCAACATGAAAAGATTCATTCCAGTGAGAAATGTTATGATTATAAAGAACATGGAATACCTTTAACAGTGTCTATCATCTTACCTTTGGGCTGCCCGAGTGGCTCAGTCAGTTAAATATCTGACTCTTGATTTTGGCTGAGGTCATGATCTCAGGGTTTTGAGATCCAGCCCCGTGTTAGGCTCCACATTGGGCATGGAGCCTGCTTAAGATTCTCTCTCTTCCTCTGCCCCTCCCTCACCTCTAAAAAATAAATTAATTAATAAGTACATTAATTAATTTAGGGAATTTATACTTCTGAGCAAAAATATTTAGTAGGAACAGAAAGGACAAGACAAAATCAGCAAGGATATAGAAAAACTGAACACCATTAACAGGATGTAATCAATTTTTATGGAACACTCCACCAAGAACAGAATATACACATTCTTTTCATGTGCTTGTGGACCATATGCCAAGATATACCAATTAACAAACCTTAAAAGAATTGGAATAATACAGAATGTGCTCTGTGACTACAATGGAATCAAACTAGAAATCAACAGCAGAAGAGTAACAGGAATATCTCAAAGTATTTGGGCACTATACCTGTTTCTAAGTAATCAATGGGTTTTAAAAGGAAGTCTCAAGGGAAATTAAAAAAAAAAAAAACCACATTGAACTGATGAAAATACAACATATCAAAATTTGTGGAATTCAGCTAAAGCAGTGCTGACAGGGAAATATATAACACTAAATGCTGGCATTAAAAAAGAGAAGTTTCAATAATCTAAGAACCCATCTTGAGAAACTAGAAAAATAAGAGCAAAATAAAACCAGAGCAAGCAGAAGGAATCAAATGATTTAGATAGGAGCAAAAACCAATGAAACTGGACAAAAACAATGGAAATCAATGAAACAAAAAGCTGATTTTTTGAAAAGATCAATAAAATGAACTAATTTTTAGCAAGACTGACAAAAAAAGGAGACACAAATTACTAATAAAGGAATGAAACAAGGGATAGCACCTAGGCATCCTGCAGACTCAAAGACATAAATATAAGAAAAACAACTCTACACAAATGAATCTGATTAAGTGGACCAATTTAATGAAAAAACAAACTACCACTACTCATTATGAAATAGATAATTTGAAGAGCCCTATTAAGAATTGAATTTATAATTTAAAATCTTCCAAAAATGAAATCTCCAGGCTCAGATGGTTTCACTGAAGAATTCTACAAACTCTTAGATTTCCATGTGATCAGCAGTTGAACTACCAGACATTTAAAGAAGAATTAACTCCAATTATACACAATCTCTTCTAGAAACAGTAGGGTCACTTATGAACCAGAGTATTAATGTTAACAAAAGCCAGTGTTCATTCTATGAAGCCAGCATTAACTTGATACCAAAACTGAACAATCAAAAAAATAAAACTACAGATCAGTAAGCCTCATGAATATGGTTATAAAACTCCCTAGCAAAATACTAACAGGTAGAATTAATTGCAGCATATAAAGAATTATATTCACCATGCCAAGTAGGTTTATTCTATGCATGCAAAACTGTTGAAAATCAATGTGATATTAACCAACTAAAAAAGAAAATTACTTGATTGTATCACTTGATGTTGAAAACGTATTTGGCAAACTTCATAACTCATTCATAATAAAAAAAAAAAACCAACTCTGAGAAATAGGAGTAAATGGGGAACTTCCTCAACTTGGTAAAGAATATTTACAAGTCTACAGTTAATATCGTACTTAATGATGAATGAGTGAATACTTTACTCTAAGACTGGGAATAAGGCAAGGATATCCAGTCTCACACTGCTACTTAGCATAATATTGGAAATTCTAGTCAGGACAATAAGGTAGAATAGGGATTAAAATACATACAGCTCAGAAAGGAGTACCTAAAACTGTTCCCTTTTGCAGATAACATGATGGTTTATACAGAAAAATCCCAAGTAACATATGAACACCTAGAAACAAGTGGTTTTAGCAGGGTCACAAGATACTGGATCAACACACAAAAATCTATTGTATTTTGATTTACTAGCAATGAACACATGGAAACAAATTAAAAATACAATATCATATACAACTGCTTCAAGAATTAAATACTTAGGTGCAAATCAAAACAAGTACGGCACTTGTGTGCAGGAAAATACATGACACTAATGAAAGGAATCAAAGATCTAAATAAAGGGAGAGATACTCCTTGTTCATAGATTGGAAGTTCAACATAGTATAAATGTCAGTTCTTCCCAAACTAATATACAGAATTAAACACAATTCCTATCCTAGCAAGACTTTTTATAAAACATTCTAAAATTTATTTGGAGAGGAATGCCTCTACCCAATTTTAAGGTTAACTACATAGCTAATAATGAACTGTATGATAGTGGCAAGGACTGGATATATAAGTCAATGGAACAGAACAGAGGATAAAGAAATAGCCCCACACAAGTATGGCTGACAGATTTTTGACAAAAATGCAAAAGCAATACAATGGAAGATGGATAGTCTTTTCAACAAATGGTGGAGTAATTGGATATATATAGGCAAAATAATCTCTACCTGAATCACATCATGTCCAAAATTTAACTCATAAGAATAGTAGATTTAAATGTAAACTGTAAAAGTATAAAATTTTTAGAAGATAACATAAGATATTTTTGACCAAATTCTTGGTAGTGGCATGACATCACACATGACACCAAAAACATGATGAAAAAGAAAAAATGAATATATTGGATATCATCAATATTTAAAACGTTTGCTCTGTTAAGACACCGTTAAATGAATGAAAAGCTATAGACTGGGAGAGAATATTTGCATACCAACCAGAAATCCAACAAATCCAGATAATTCAACAAATGACTCATATCTAGAATACATAAATCACCCTAAACTCAACAGTAAAAAAACAACAACAAAAAAATATATTTAGCAAATGGGCAAAAGGCATGAAGAGATACTTCAGCAGAGGATTCGTGGATGACAAATAAGTACATGAAATAATACTCAGTATCACTAGCCATTATTAAAAAAGCAAAATTAAGACCATGGTGAGAAACTACTACATGCCTATTAGAAAAGCTAAACTTGGGGCACCTGGGTAGCTCAGTTGGTTAAGCATCTGCCTTCAGCTCAGGTCATGATCTCAGGGTCCTGGGATTGAGCCCCAGGGCGGGTTCCTTGCTCAGCAGGGAGTCTGCTTCTCCTTCCCCCTCTGCCCCTCCCCACCACTCATGTGCTCTCTCTCCCTGTCTCAAATAAATAAAATCTTTAAAAAATAATAAAAATAAAGGACATTAAAACAGCAACAATAGGGGCGCCTGGGTGGCTCAGTCGGTTAAGCGTCTGCCTTCGGCTCAGATCATGATCCTGGGGTCCTGGGATTGAGCCCCCCATCAGGCTCCCTACTTGGCGGGAAGCCTGCTTCTCCCTCTCCCACTCCCCCTGCTTGTGTTCCCTCTCTTGCTGTCTCTGTCAAATAAATAAAATCTAAAAAAAAAAAGGCAACAATAATTATAATAGCATGGTATTCTATGCCATTTTCCTGTCTCTGTACATACTAGATCTACATATAATAAGTATATATTTATAAATATGTATTATACATAATACACATATATAGATATTTCAGAAGCAGGCAACTGGAAACAATGATGAGGGAAGAAATTGTTCAATAAATAATAGAACATAAAAATTGAAGTTTTCAAGCCTCAGTAAATTACTCCCCTTGACAGGGCAGGATGATATAAAATTACATACCAAACAGAAATCTATCAGCAAATTAGTAATATATGATATAAAGTCAATGCTTGAATACTATGATGTAAAGCTACATAAGGGAATAAGAAAGGGAAGAATACAAGGCTAAGCAATCACATGTTCATAACAAAATGAGGAATACTCACGACATTACATTCCTCATTTCTATAACTGGTCACATGATCATGGTTCTTTACCTGGTGGAGTGACATAAACTTCATGCTTCAAGGGTCTGGGTCATCAGTAGTCCTGACTGGAAAGGGTTGTTGTTTGCCACTGATCTTAATCACAGGGCCATAGTAATACTAATAGACACCCTAAGGGATCTTCTGTATTCCACACATACTCTTCCTTACCTCCACTGTGGAGGAGTAGCCCAATTTCTCCTTAATAGTCAGGATTAATGGCCCCAGCCAACACTGTAACTCTATTCTTTGCCTGTTGAATCAGAGGTATGAGGAAGCCAAAGTGGCTGGGTGGCAGTCTTAACTTCCAGTTCACTGGAATTATTGTTGTGCCTCCTGATGGAAACAGTCCGCCTTCTGGATCTAAGACCTCCAGGCCAGCAGGGCATCAAGTCATGGGAACAGGAAGCAAAAATTTTGCTAGCGGGTCAACGGGGGTAATAGTGAGTGGTATTATTCCCATTTCCACCTGTAAAGGAAAACCTACAGTTTTCCCCTACTATGTGTTTCTTCCCTTTTTGTCTCCTTTACTACTCATACAGAACACTCACTTTTGACACTTCTGATCACCAAATGTGTGGGCCTTTTCCCCAAGTAATTCTCCACACCACCTGGATGTATTACAATTTAACGCAATTCTAACACTATCTGCCTGGAGACAGTATCATACCACAGGCTAAAGGTTCAGTCCCATAATACTGCTCCCCCCTTTAGATGCCAACTGCAAGTAGTAGGTGTCCAAGTTACCCACAACTTCTGTCTGATTTGGCTACAAATTGAATGTTCCTATGACCTTCTCCTCCATTTCAATTAATTTGCTAGAGTAACTCATGGAACTCAGGGAAACACATTTACCAGTTTATTAAAGGGTATGATAAAGGATACAGATGAAAAGCCAGATAAAGAGATACATAGGGTAGGGCGCCTGGGTGGCTCAGTTGGTTAAGCCACTGCCTTCAGCTCAGGTCATGATCCTGGAGTCCCGGAATCGAGTCCCACATCGGGCTCCCTACTCAGCAGGGAGTCTGCTTCTCCCTCTGACCCTCCTCCCTCTCTGCTGTCTCTCATTCAAAAAAAAAAAAAAAAGAGATACATAGGGTAAAGTCTTAGAGTACCCCAAGCAGAAGAACTTCCGTTCCCATGGAGTTAGGGTGCATCACACTTTTGGTGGGGATATGTTTGCAACCTAGAAGCCCTCTGAACCCTATAGTTTGGGGATTTTTATGGAGGCTTCATCATTTAGGCACAATGGATCATTAACCCCATTTCCAGCCCTCCCCACTTCGCAAGAGAAGGGAAAGGGGCTGGGCTGAAAATTCCAAGCATCTAATCATGGTTTGGTCTTTTCAGGGGCCAGTCCTCAACTGGAAGCCATCCAGTAGCCCACCCAGAGTTGCCTCATTAGAACAAAAGACACTTCTATCACCCAGGAAATCACGAACGTTTCAAGAGCCCTGTGTCAGCAACCAGGTCAAAGACCAAATATTAGAACAAGAGATGCTCCTAGTGTTATTACTTGGGAAATTACAAGTTTTAGAAGCTCTGTGCCAGGAACCAGGAGCAAAGACCAATATATGTATTTTCTATTATCTCACACCACTCCTTGACCCCCATATCCCTGAATCTTGGATATTGGAGAAACAACCATATATCAGATGCTGATTCAGAGCATATACAGACTTCCAGAGAATGCTGCCTCAGCCTGCAACGTTTTGATACCCAGCTGGTGCTATAACTGAGTCTTCAAAGTGTCATTCCATCATTTTACCAGGCCAACTGCTTCAGGATGATGGGAAACATAATATGACCAGTGAATTTCATCAGCATGGACCCACTGTTGCACTTACTTTGCTGTGAAGTGAGTTCCCTGATCAGAAGTAATGCTGTGAGGAATACCATGACAGTGGATACGGCATTCTGTAAGTCCATGGATGGTAGTTTTATCAGCTTTGCATGTAGGGAAAGTAAATCCACACCCAGAGTTTCTATTCTAGTAAGATTAAGACGCTGCCTCTTCCATGATGGTCTAATGTAACCAACCTGCTTCCAGGTAGCTGGCTCAACACTCCAGGGAATGGTGCTATACTGGGGAGTTCAGTGTTTGTTTCTGTTGCTGGCAGATTGAGCACTCAGCAATGGCCATAGCCAGGTCAGCCTTGGTGAGTGGAAGTCCATGTTGCTGATCACAAGCATAATCTTCATCCCTGCCAAAATGACCATTTTGTTCACAAGCCCATTGGACAATGACAGGGGTGGCTGGGAAAAAAGTCGTCAGCCACAGAACAGGCCATTCCATCTACTTGATTATTAAAATCCTTTGCTGAGGTCTCCCATTTATATGGGACATGGGTATCTTCAATTTTTTTGCCCTGATTCAGAGAGGTCTATCCACCTATCTCTTCCCCAGATTTCACTGCCCAAACTTCCAATCATCTTCCTTCCAGTATAATGCCACACACTGTATCCATTTCCACACTTGTTCCCCGGATTTGTCTGCATAAGTTAGAAAACTCAAGTAGTTCTCTTGGACTGTAGCACCCCTTCCTCAGGGGTCACACTCTGCACTGCACACTCAGGAGCCTGCTAGGACGTGAGTCTAGTGATAGGTCTGCAAACAAAAGGGGGTGGTTGTGGGGGCTTCTATTGCCTTGCATGGCCACTGCCTCAACGGAGGTCATTACAGTTTCTTTAGGCAATGCATAGTTAATTCCATAAGATGGGAATATAAAGGCTGATGCCACTGTGGGTGGGGATGCCACTGCCAGGAGGAGTGGAAAGGCCACTTCTGCTGATGAGGCTGCTTCCACTGGTAAGGAAGACTCAGAATTTAGGAGCTCAATGTCCCAGCTACATCAGAGCCTTCCCACTTGTCCCCATGCCATCTTACAGGATCCCATTCTTTCCCAATCAATGCCCTCACTTTATTTTTTTTTTTTTAAGATTTTATTTATTTGACAGAGAGAGACACAGCGAGGGAGGGAACACAAGCAGGGGGAGTGGGCGAGGGAGAAGCAGGCCTCCCGCAGAGCTCGATCCCAGGACCCTGGGATCATGACCTGAGCCGAAGGCAGACACTTAACAACTGAGCCACCCAGGCGCCCCATCAATGCACTCACTTTAATAGCATTTTAACACCAATTAACTATTCAGCTAAAAATTTTCCAAATACCTGTTTCAAAAATTCCATTGTTAAGTCATTTCTCTCTTCTTACATTTTATTATAATCAGCCAGAAGGAGCCAAGCCACACCTTCAATTTCATTACTCACAAGTTCTACTTCCCACAAAACATTACACGGAACATAATTTCACCAAGTTCTTTTCACTTTATAAAAAGAACTTCCTTTCCTCCAGTTTCCAATAACATGTTCCTCACTTCCATCCGAGACCTCATCAGTACTGCCTTTACCATCCATATTTCTACCAACATTCTGTCAATAATGTATTCTCTAAGATTGAAGTTTTCTTTCAGCTCTTTCTTTTCTGAGCATCACCAAAATCACCATTAATGTCCTTATTTTTTGCATGCACCTAAAAACTCTCCCAGCCCTTACCTATTATTCAATTCCAAAGCCACTTCCACATTTTTAGGTATTTGTTACATTAACACCCCACTTCTGGTACCAATTTTTGTCTTACTCATTTTGGGCTGCTATAATACAGTACAATAGACTGGGTGGTTTATAAACAAATTTCTCACACTCTTTGAGGCTGCAAGTCTGACATCAGTGTGCCAGCATGGTCAGTTTCTGGCAAGAACCCTCTTCCAAAATAAAGACTGCCATTTTCTTGTGTCCTCACATGACAGAAAAGTTTAAGAGAGCTCTCTGGGATCCTTTTGATAAGGGGACTAATCTCAATCAGGAGGGATCCATCATCACTTAATTACCTCCAAAAGGCTCCACTTCCTGTCATCACATTAGGGGTTAGGATGTCAACACATGAATTTTGAGGGGACACATTCAGTCCATTTCAAGGCCCAAATGGTTTCACTGGAAAATTCTACCAAACATTTAAATAATAGTGATTCTACACTACCTCTTCCAGAAACTGAAAGGAGGCAATACTTCGAAACCCATTTTACGAGGCCTCCATCACCATGTTAGCAAAATGAGGCAAAGACAGTTGAATAAAAGAAAACTACAGGCCAGTAATCCTCATGAACACTGATGCAAAAATCCTCAAAAAAAAAAAAAAAAAAAACCTCAACAAAATATTAGCACATCATAGCAGTCACAGCAAATCCAGCAATGTATTTATGCACTACATATATGTCAAGTATGCACTACAAACAAATGGAGTTTATTCCAGTGATGTAAGGCTTGGTCAATATTTGGAAATTCATGAAGATAATCCATCGTAACAGAGGAAAAGAGAAAAATCACATTTTACTCATTGTATCAACTGGTGCATATCTCAAGTAGAATTTCAAGGATATATAAAGGGTTCCATGGCAGTGTTTCCAGATAGCAAAGTGTTTTCAAAGTTATGATTGGGCCTGAGAGGGAAAAAAAAAAATCAAATATATGGTACTGTCCTGAAAATGTAGTCTCAGAATAATGATGAACGTTATTATCCTTTCTGTGATACAACAGGGCTTCTAAGAATTTCAGTCATTTTTCCACAGCAGCCTCATAGGGAGTCCAATACAGAGAAAAAAGCCTGTTGATCTTTTGTCTGA
Organism: Phoca vitulina; assembly: GCF_004348235.1. Lineage (NCBI taxonomy): Eukaryota > Metazoa > Chordata > Mammalia > Carnivora > Phocidae > Phoca > Phoca vitulina. The sequence continues at coordinate 7,156,888 of NW_022589761.1, read as the reverse complement.
GTGAACCCTAATAAAATTCATTGAAAATACAGTTTTTAAGACAAGTGTACTACTTGCAGCACTGCAAGCTTGAACTTAATGGGACAGACGCAGTACAGGGTGAAAGGGCCTTGGGATCCCAAAACATCTACGAGCTAAAAACAGTCTGAGAAAACTACTCAGCTGCAAACACAGGTTACCTGTGTTTCATGAGAGGGGCGGGAAGCATGACTCAGGGTAGAACCAAGACCTCAGTATTCAAACATGCTACTTGGGAGCAGAAAGACACTTAAATTGGGTTCTGTATTATGTAATAATGCAACCCACTGAATATCACAGCAGAGAAATGTTGGGAGAAACAGATTATATTACATTCTTTTAAAAAAACTAAATCTTCAAAACTCATGTGTATTTTACACTTACCACCATTTTAATTCGAACTAGCCACAATTCAAGTGCTCAATTTTGAGTGCTCAACATACTGCTGGCAACTATCTTATTAGACAATGAAGGTCTATTCCATTAATTTCCATATTTGGTTGTAGTAATTGCTTTTTAAACTCATTCTTTAAACATATGAAGTACTGTGGGACAGGCATGATAACAGAGGTAGCAATAGGTGAACTAGATAAAATCTGGACCCTCGATTTTTATTTCCCAAATATGGTATAGCATATTTAATATCCCAATGTGCAGAGCTTTGACAACATCCACAAATTTTGATATGTAGTCATTTTAAAAAAATCATTTACTTCAATTGGGTTATAATTCCATAGCTAATTTTATCTTTAAAATAATATTATGGGAAAATTGAAATACATAAAAGTAGAGAAAATAGCAAAAACAAAATAAACAAAAACCATGTACCCAAGACTCATCTTACCATCACTTTGTATCCATCCTTATTTTCCTTTTGCATGAGCATTTTTTAAAAGTTCCAGACATCATTATCATCTTGTGTATAAACTTACCTTTTTACATAACCACGATGCTATCACACCTAACAAAAACATAATTTTTAAATATTATCTAATACTGTCAATACTCCCATTTCCCTAATTGTCATAAAAATGTCCTTTTTACATGTTTGTTCAACTTGTGAATCTAATTCATTGCATTTGATTGGTATACATTTCTTCAGACTCTCTTAATATCTGAGAGTTCCGCCTCCCCTTTTTCAGTGCCATTTTATTGTTTGAGAACCCAGGTTATTCCTCTTGTAGAATTACCCACATTTTAGATTAGTTTAATTGCTTCTTGTGTCATGTTCTTCTGTTCCCTAAATTTTCTCTAAAGTGGAAGTTAGATCTTGATGCTTAGATTCAGGTTCAATATTTTTGGGCAAGATGCGTAAGCCTTATTGTAACACATTAGGGGGCACAAGGTGTTTTATCCTATTTTTCATGAGATTAAAATCGATCAGTGGGTACCTACACTGGTCTTAACCTTTACTGAGAATTGTGCCTAGATCCATTATTTCATTGTGTGCTGCAAAACTCTAACAAAGAACTTTAACTCATCAACTTCTAGTTTCCCTAAAATACAGTTCAATAGGAAATGCAGGCTAAATGACTTTCCTTTCAATTATCATTTTTGGAATGAGTAGTGTCCTAGCAACCTCCATATGTATATTATACAGATGGGAAGAAGATGGGAAGATAGAGGTGATATAATAAGTAAGATCAAAAGCTCTTCTATATTTACTCCTTTAAGAGTTTCTTTCTAGAACAAGTTTCCTGAAGTTTAACATGGTTTTTAATGCTGAGGAAAGGCTTCTATAAATTCATGAAATTAATATATCCTTTCCTTCAAATAAAACCTCTTATTTAGCTTAGTTGTAAGCATGAAGCAAAAGGGATTCCTATATTCAAAAACTTCCCCTAGAATTTATCTTTTAATGCCCCTTAACACAAAATTCACAGTGGAAGGCTTTCCTATAATTATTTAGTTACATTATGAATTCGCTGATGGTAGGTAAGATGGGAATGTTGTCTAAATGCTTTTTTACATTCCTTACATTTGTATGGTTTTTCACCAGAATGAATTCTCTGATGTTGAATAAGGGATGAATGAAGTCTAAAGGCCTTTCCACATTCCTTACAGTCATAGGGTTTCTCACCAGTATGAATACTCTGATGTTGAGTAAGTTGTGATAGCAGTCTAAAAGTCTTCTCACATTCCTTACATTTATAAGGTTTCTCACCAAAATGAATACTCTGATGTTGAGTAAGTTGTGAGAACAGTCTAAAGGTCTTCCCACATTCCTTACAATCATAGGGTTTCTCTCCAATATGAATACCCTGATGTGAAATAAGTTCTGAGTAACGACGGAAGAACTTTTGACATTCCTTACATTCATAAGGTTTCTCACCAGTATGAATTCTCTGATGGAGGGTCAGATGATAACCACGACTAAAGGTCTTCCCACATTCTTTACAATCATAGGGTTTCTCACCAGTATGGATTCTCTGATGGAGAGTGAGTTGTTGTCTCACTCTGAAGGCCTTTCCACATTCCTTACATTCATAGGGTTTTTCACCAGTGTGAAGTTTGTGATGTACTCTGAGGCCTGTACTACACAAAAAAGCCTGCCCACAGTCCTTACATTCATAGCACTTCTCAGCAATATTAAGTCTCTGATGTCGTGTAAGGTGTGCATACTGTCTAAAGGTCTTCCCACATTCCTTACATTCATAGGGTTTCTCACCAGTATGAATCCTTTGATGGAGATTAAGTTGTCCTCGCACTCTAAAGGCCTTCCCACATTCCTTACATTCATAGGGCTTCTCACCAATATGAGTTCTCTGATGTACTCGAAGATCTGCACCACATGTAAAGATCTTTCCACATTTTTTACATTCGAGGAGTTTGTCAGAAGTATGAATTCTCTGATGTCGACTAAGGTGGGCACACTGTCTAAAGGCTTTTCCACATTCTTTACATTCATAGGGTTTCTCACCAGTGTGAATTCTCTGATGGAAAGTAAGTTGTTGGCGCACTCTAAAGGCCTTCCCACAGTCCCCACATTCGTAGGGTTTCTCTCTATTATGAATTCTCTGATACAGAGTAAGAGATGTGAGTTTTCTGTAACTGGGCATTTTTTTCACTTGCCTGAAATATCCCTCTTGAGGACCTTCTTGTCCCTCAAACTTTTTATATTTATAATCTTTTCTGATAAAGGAGTCTTCAAGGCCACAACTTCTAATTCTTCTCATTATCTCCCACTGAGATAAATTCATTTCATAAATATCCTTTTCTTGAAATAACTTTTTAGTGTCATATCTGGATTCTAAATCTGAAAGAAAACAAGATAAATACATGCTATCTTCTTATTCTAGAAAAAGTAAACCAGCAAATAAAAACTTTATAATAGAAAAAAAACAACAGAAAATAAAGCTCAGTTGAAGTAAATGAGCTAAAAATCTCTAAAGTAATCATGTATTTGGGTGCAGATCAAAGTCTGAGAATCTTCACTTAAATTTTTAAATGATTACTCCTTTTAATCAGAATAATGTACAAACATCTTACCATGAATAACATGGCTTTTGTTTACCATATCATCTCAAGTCATTGTCCCCTTTGTTCCCTATATTCCTATCCCACTAACCTCCTTTCAGCTCCTAGAATATGTAATAATCTTTCCATTTCTTAGAGCTTTTCACTGGCTATTAAATCTCTCAGAACTGCCAACTTGCATTCTCTACATAGTTGGGTTCCTTTCATCCTTTAGGTACCATGTTAAAAATCAGACCCATGCTGACTTCATCTAATTTATATCCTTTACTTTCTATCCAAGTAATTTGTTCCTTGTTTCTTAACACTTTTTCAATTTTGTTGTTACATACATATTCATAAATTTTCCTATTTTTTTATTCTCTTTATTTTCTTACCTTAAACTTTCCCAAGGGCAGAAACAATTCATTTATCACTGAATAATAAACCCATGGCATATAGTAACTATTAATTATTAAATTCTCATAATTAGTTAACAGTTTTTGCATATGTTCCCTTGCTGCTAATCTTATACCTTATTACACTGATTAAATATTTTTTATTACTTCCTATACAGATAGGAAACAAAAGCACATCTAAGCTATCTCAAATATATAAATGAAAAATGGTGATTTCTTTACAAGTGATTATCTTTCCTATTGTCTACTTTCACTTAGATATCTCCACTACAGCTCATTTTCTACTTTGCATAGTCATGAGTAAACTCCGTTTGCACAAGGTAGTGAGAGGTTCTACTTAGTATCTTTATTTCAGTTTATATAACTACACACATCTATGTTACAAATACTCAACCTGTTTTGTTCCTTCATACCCTTCTCTATATTCTCCCAAAAGTCCTCAAAGCCAATGCCATTTAGGTTCTACCTAGGGAGTATTTTAGTGATTTTTCAGGCATAATAATGAGTTTATATCATAGTAACAAGCTAATAAAATTCTGAGCAAAGAGAGATTTTTCTCAAATGTATATTTTCTCAAAATTTTTACAATAAGAGTTCACTACTTTTCAAAAAGAAAATGGTATTTTTAAGAACCTGTAATACTGGAACATTATTTTTAATATGCCCAAACTGGAAAGAATCCAAGTGTTCATCAGAATTACTATGCAAATTAAAACATATTGTCACGACACAATACTGTATAGCAATGAAAATGAGTAATCTACAAGTACATGCAACAGCACAGATCAATCTCACAAACATAATGATGAGTAAACAAAGACAAACATGAAAGAATATATACTGTATAGTTCCATTTTTATGAAGTTCGAAAATGGTAAAAAGCTGTTAAAAGTCAGGATAGTGGCTGGGGCGCCTGGGTGGCTCAGTCGTTAAGCTTCTGCCTTCGGCTCAGGTCATGATCCCAGGGTCCTGGGATTGAGCCCTGCATCGGGCTCCCTGCTTGGCAGGAAGCCTGCTTCTCCCTCTCCCACTACTTGTGTTCCCTCTCTCGCTGTCTCTCTGTCAAATAAATAAATAAAATCTTAAAGAAAAAAAAAAGTCAGGATAGTGATTAATTTTGGTGGGGAGGAAAGACTGGAAGGAATTAGGAGGGATCTTCTAATATCCTAGCAAACCTCTATTTCTGTGCTAGTCAGATGGATGTGATTACTTTGTGAAAATTCAGTAAGCTGTTTGCTTATGATTTCAGGTTTTTTGGTATGTATTTATGTTTCAATAAGTTTGTTTAGAAAAGGATATACTGGGGCGCCTGGGTGGCTTAGTCGGTTAAGCGTCTGACTCTTGATATCAGCTTAGGTCATGATCTCAGGGTTGTGAGCTCAAGTCCTGTGTCAGGCTCTGCACTGAACGTGGAGCTTGCTTAAGAGTCTCTCTCTCCCTCTGCCCTTCCCCACCCCAACCACATGCACATGCTCTCTCTCTTAAAAAAAAAAAAAAAAAAAAAAGGATATGTTAAAAACATTAAAAGGCAATAAGGATTTAAACAGTGTATATAAAATATGAGCAGAGACAGGTAAATGAGTATTTCCTTTTCCCCTTAGTTCCCTCTTTCCTCCCGCTTTCCCTTTCTCTCCCCCTTTCTCTCTGTTTCCATTTCCCTACCTAAGAAAGCAATAAAAAACTTCGGCAACTTTGTAAGGATCTTCAGGAAAAAGTCAATTTAAGGCTTAACACAAATGAGATGGAAATGATATATTAAATGACCAGTAATTAGCCAAATAATAATGACAGCAAATAAGTAGGCAGCCATAAAGGTATGACAAAGGTTATAAGATGGTAATTTCAAAGGATTTACTTGTAAATTAAAAAGTAAAGACCAGTAATGTAAAAGGAAAGTCATTAAAAAAAACATAAAAAAGGAAAAGTCATGGTCAAAATAAAAATAAAGCTGAAACATCTGCAAGAAAAATGAGAAAGTGTTGACAGCATAAATGCCCACACAAATTGATGTAAGAAACATTAAACAATGGAAACAGTAATAAAGGAGATGAGCAGACAATGAGCAAAACAAATATAAATATACACAAAAATAAGATAAAATGTCCATATTCACCCTCTCTCTCCCCCCCCCACAAAACCCACAAAGTAGAACAAGTTATAAAATTCATCCTATAGGGGACCCAGGCTGGCTCAGTTGGTGAAGCATGTGACTCTTGATCTTGGGGTTTTAAGTTTGAGCCCCACATTGGGTAGAGAGATTACTTAAAAATAAAATCTTTAAAAAATAAAAAAACTCATCCTATAAAACGTAGAGGTTTCCATTAAAAAACAAAACATTCCCAATGTGGATATAATGAACCTGACACTCTCATATATGCCCCCGCCACTTAAAAGATATGCCAGATTAAGACCTTACATTTTGAATATTCTCACCTAGGAGACTACAGCATGAACACTGAGCTGTAATCTTATGATTCGTATAAACAAAAAGTCAGCCATATTTGTTCCCAAATTTGTTTACGCCAATTCTTATCACTGCAAGCAACTAAGACAATCATTTCTATAAAAACAACATTGAATACTTCAGAGGTTCTTGTTCTACTTTAAACTGAAACTAGAAATAATAGCCTTCCCATTATATGTGTGATCTAATCAAGAAAGAATTGGCTGGACCTACAATGAAACAAAAGGCCAAACTAAGTATCAAAAGATTGGCCTATGGTAAGAAATGTTAATGTTACAACTTTTAAGATATATGTAAAATATTTAACCATTTAAAATTAATAAACCAAACACTAGTTTGGATTCTACTGAATCAAGAACTTTAGTAAAAAATGCTAATGTGCGGGCGCCTGGGTGGCTCAGTCGTTGAGCGTCTGCCTTCAGCTCAGGTCGTGATCCCAGGGTCCTGGGATCGAGCCCCGCGTCGGGCTCCCTGCTCCGCGGGAGGCCTGCTTCTCCCTCCCACTCCCCCTGCTTGTGTTCCCTCTCGCGCTGTGTCTCTCTGTCAAATAAATAAAATCTTTAAAAAAAAAAAAAAATGCTAATGTGCAAGCAAAATATTAGCCCCTCTTAGATCAATATAAAAGGAGAAATGTTATTTCCATTTGCAGGGTATCAGCTTTCATTAAAAAGAAAATGAGGAGGGGCGCCTGGGTGGCTCAGTCGTTAAGCGTCTGCCTTCGGCTCAGGTCATGGTCCCAGGGTCCTGGGATCGAGCCCCACATCGGGCTCCCCGCTCAGCGGGAAGCCTGCTTCTCTCTCTCCCACTCCCCCTGATTGTGTTCCCTCTCTCGCTGTGTCTCTATCAAATAAATAAATAAAATCTTTAAAAAAAAAAAAAAAAAAAAAAGAAAACGAGGAGAATATTACCTGGTCACAAAATTAATTCGTTTCCTAAGGTATGATGTCTTTAATCACCTTTTTTCTTTTGTTGATACAAGATGATATGGGATATATATTTATGACAGAGGCAGTTTTAGTCACATTAACACCAGGGTTAATGTGTTAAGAAATCTGTAAATGTTAAAACCCTATGACCACAGAGTTGTATTTCTGAGAATCAATACTGACTACATACTGAATAATCCATAATGAATTCCAATAAAATGCTAAATAATCCTCACATTCTGCTGATAATCTTACTCTTTATTTCAACAAGAAATCAGAAGCATTTGAAAGAAAAATATGTATTCTCCCCTTCCCATTATTCAACCAACCTGTGTCCATATCCTTATCATATGCATGGGTTTTCTTCATAAATTGGCTCTGACTCCTTCCCATCTACTGAAAGCCATTCCTTACAAAATTATCCCATCTCTCTACTCCATCAATTTTCCTCTCTTTGAAATCATTCCCATCAACATATAAATATGTTCTAATACCTCACATTTTAAAGGCATTTCCTGTAACCCCTGTGTCTGCTTTTATGGCACAATTTCTCCAAGACTTGTATATACTTATTTTCACCACTGTCTCACCTCTCATTTTCTTATCCTTTTATCTCCCAATAACTTTAAAATAAAACTTTACTACAGAGTATCAAATACACATAAGTAGAACAGTATAATGAATATCCACGCGTCTATGACCCAGCCTCAACCACCACCAACCCGTGCCCAATCCAGGCCTATGCACACCCCAATGCACTTTCCTCACATTATTTGAAGCAAATCCCATATACTAATTTTTTCTACTTAAAGGACTTATCTCTAATCATAATACCATTATTCAAACCTTTAAAAAAATGAACAGTAATTCTTTAAGATTATAAAAAATAAGTGTTTATACTTCTAATCTCAAACATAAAATTTTAAACAATTTAAAAATAGTAAATTGATCCCCCCAAAAAGTCCATAGAGTACAACTGGCTGACAGGTCTTTTATATGTCTTTTAATCTAAAGGTTTTCCTGCTTTCTTTTGATTTCCCTTGTAATTTATTTGTTGAAGAAACTGTTTTTTGACCCTATAGCGTTGCCCATTTCTTAATTTTGCTGACTATAATCCCAAGGTGCAGTAGAACATATGTTCCTCTATCTTCTTCCCATAAATTGGTAGTTGGCTTTAGAAACTTCATCAGACTTAGGACCAATTTTATTGGCAAAGTTACTTCAGAGGTGATACTGTATCCTTTCATTAGAAGAAATACATCTGATTTTCTCTATTTCTGTGATGTTATTAGTTTAATGTTTAATTTGATGTTTAATGCCCAGATCCAGTTGTTCATTATGGGTTCCAAAATGGTAATATTCTAATTCTGTCATCTTTCATTTATTCACTGAATACTTTTATTAAGAAAAACATCCCTCTATCTAATATTGGTACAGTTCTTATAAAAAATACTTCTTATAAAGAATACTTCTTTTCCTTTGTATTTCCCAAATAAGTTAAATCTCTAGTAGTTTCTAATGGTGAGCAATTTGCTATTAGTATCACTAAGAATTTATGGAATTAAGCATATTTTATGTGTTGCAATACATTGCAGTTATGTGTATAGTCAAATGATTCCATCTTTGACTAGCTGGAGCTTCTTACAACTGGTTCCTCTTCTCTGACCACCTTATCTAAAGTTACTCCATTCATCCATCATAATTCTCCATATTCTTACCCTACTTACATTTCTTCATAACTTAATCATTTCACGATATTTGTTAATCCATTTGCTTATTTGTGTATCGTATGACTTCCCTACTACAATGTAAACTTCATGAAAAGAGAACAATGGAGAAATACATATATATAAAAGATGAACCAGAAATGAATTAGATCCAAAATACAGGTAAAATGGTTGCCATTATGAAGTTTCCCCCCACTGAAATGACAGGGAGATAGGGGAGTGAAGAAACAAGTGGTAAGTGGAAGTATAGATGAAATTTCTTTGCTGGCTCATGCTGAGATCTAAGTTTTCTTCCCAGGTTTCAGGTCTTCTCTTCATTATCAACATCTGTGGGGTCTGTTACCTTCCCAACGAGCATGCTGTGCCTGCAGACACAGAGAACCACGCATCCCTGCCTGATTAGCACTTACTCACCTAGGCTCCTTCTTCTTCTCTCATCCCTCACAACCATCCAGGGTTCTTTCCCTTGCTCTAGTAGGGTAATCACATCTGGCTTAGAAATGGAACATCCTGCTTGAAAAAACATAATGGTACATAATAAAGAAAGAATTAACTTGATAGAGCCTTCAGAATAAAGAGGAGCAATGGGATTGAAAAACATTCATATTAGTGTTACTTCAGGATCACAAAGAATAACAAGAACAGAGGAGTAGGAACATTGTCTTATTTTAATTTAAACTCATACAGAGTCTCTCTCTTGAGAGGAAGTAATGATTTTGGGTTTTGTTTTGTTTTTGTTTTTTTTCTGAGGAAGTAATGATTTGAGAACACTGGTTTCAAATCCTGCTCTACCACCTGGGTTGCTATGGCCTCAGTTTTCTCAGCTGTAAAAAGGAGGTATTACGTCTATCCATTGGACTTCTGTGAGGTTTGATTTTATAAATGTTAAGTGCTTGGATGAGTGCTTAGTACATAGTAAACACTATATATATACTTATTAGATACTTTTATTAGGTATTTTGCTATTTTGCTAAAAGGAAAATAGTTTCTAACCAGGATATACATCCAATATTAAATGCAAAATTCATGTATTTTAAACTTTTAATCATAAATCAATTAAAAGGTAGTATGTCTGCTGCGGTAAATTCAATGTGTCCACTTGAGTTTTAACAAACTGTTGATTCAACCCAGCAACATATACGTTGTATAAGCTTTTTAAGTAGATATGTGGAGCCAACACCTCTATAGTCTTCCTACTCACATTGCAAGTAAACTAACAGATAATATGCCATGTATAGCAATAAGAAACCAGATTTCTTTAACAATGGTTTTGCTGTGAGTGTCTAAGAATTTATATCTAGCTGTCATTAAAGAGGAGCAATTACAGAAAAGGCACAGAAAGACATAAAGGTCACTGGATTATGGGGGAAGCTAAAGGTGCTATTTAATTGCTTAATAGCTATAAGGTGCCTATTCCCAACTACAAAGCAGATATTCAGCTAATTTCTAGAAAGACAGCCGTGAAATTCAGCCCTGTGAATTTCTAAATTATATGACACAGATAAGCTTACCCACTGACACCAAGTTGCTATAGTTCTCTAATATCACATCTCTGTACAAATTCCTCTGATATGAGTTCAGGCATTCCCACTCTTCCTGAGAAAAGTCTACAGCCACATCTCTGAACATCACCAAATGCTGAAATGAAAAACCCATGTATTATTTCTAAAATTATTTATTTCTCTTCAAGGGCCAATATTTAAGCTTTGCATGCCACATACGATCTGTTTCATATCCTTCCCTTTTCCCTTCCTTTTTAAAACAATTCTTTCAAAACATAATTAACTCAAAGGCTGGAAAAAACAGGCCAAGGGACGAATCTGGCTCACAAGCTGTAGTTTGCCAACCACTGCTAAAGAAAAAACTTCCTATGTACCATGGAATACCTAATTTTACTTATTTCTAGGTATGTTCACATAATCAGAATTTCGCAATTAACTGAAATAGTGTTCATAAGAACACTGCTCGCAAAGGGCCTAAGTGGGCCTATAAAAAAATTCTCAATAAATGTGTTTTATTCTAACCTCTTTTCCTTTAAGGATTAGGAAAAAAAAAAAACAAAAAACTGATGGATTTCTTTTCCTCCAAATGAACCATAAAATCTCTGTTTTTAAAAAGTAGTTTGTATAAAATTAAAGAATTTCTTCCAGACCTGACTTCATCACTATATCATTAGCATTTTTCTTTATTATAACAAATACTTTACTGAATATTTTTAATTTACTAAAAAATAGTCCATTTGTGTTAGACTTAGGAATGATTTACATTTAGGTATTTCTATACTTTTAAATATATCAAGTTACATTTAGAATTCAGGTTACACAAAATCTCTGAAGCTGCAATGTCCAATATGCTGGCTTAGACACGTGATGACTGAGCACTTAAATTGTGGCTAGTCCAAAGTTAGATGTGCTGTAATTCAAAAATACATACCAGATATAAAAAACTTTAGAAAGAAAAAAAAAGTAAAACATCTCAATAATTTCCATATTGATTACACTTTGAAATGATAACATTTTGGGTATATATATATGTGCTATATTGAGTTAAATAAAACATTAAAACTACCTGCGTGTGTTATTTTTTACTTTTTTTAATGTGACTACGAAAAAGTTCAAGATTATGTAAGTACCTTGCATATTATTCTATACTTTTTATGAGACTTACATGCTGCCTACTGCCTTTAAGAAGGCACTAATTCTATATTTTAAATATGCAACTTCTAGAAAATTTTTAATTACATAGGTAGCTCACATTATAATTCTTTTAGACAGTGTTGCTCTAAGAGCCTCAGATCAAACAATTCCCTCTAGGGACTTCACTTCTATTTTATCTCTGCTCTAGACAAAGACTGAACACACAGTCAATACACTGAATAATTTGGTCAATAGACACATGGACATGGGTAGAAAAGAGTGAGGTACATGGGGGCCTGGGCTGCCTGGTTCCATCCCTTACTAGAATGGGAAAGACTGGGGAGAAGCTGTCGGATGGGGTTCTGTTAGGAAGTTTCAGGATATCTAACGAGAGTTGTCATATAACCTGAAAAAAATTACAGCCCTTCAAACAGAAACACCAACTTACATGAGCCATGATTTTAGATTGTAAAAACTGGTCAGTTTTCCTCAAAGGTCATTTGCTGGAGAAGTAGAGTCCACAGAAGCTAGAGCTGGGGGAAGAAGATAAAGCCATAAGAACGAAATTGCCTCAGAACTCCCAAATTTTAAAATGTCACACTACTTCTCCCTTCCTACACTCCTCCCCCCCCTCCAACACACAGACAGTGAGAGGTAGGAGGTAGTTTAGAAAAAATATATGTCCTCCTCAAAACCACAGGAAAATCGGTTGCACAAGGACAGACACAGAGCAGAGACTTGCATGGAAGCTCATGTCCAGACACTCTAGCAGGAGGGTTTCCAGTGAGTCCCCTACCCCAGCAAGGCTGAGCTGGACCTGAGCATGGGCTGCCCAGGCCTGTCCTGAGCAGATCCATCTCCCTCCATTCCCACCTTCCCAGCTGAGAAGTGGTTGTTACATCATCTGACCCAGAACTTCTTTCTAAGACTCAGGAATGTGGCTGGCCTCCCTAAACCTGAAAACAGAAAATACTATGGATAAGAATTTCCCAAACTTTGCTAGATACTAGAATTGCCTGCAGATCTTTAAAATATACTGATACCTGGCTCCCATCCCCCAAACATTTTTATTTCATTAGTACAGAGTGTGACCTGAGAATCAGGATTTTAAATCCCCCTCAGATTTTATAAAATTTCTGACAGGTCATCATAAGGGGCAACAAAGTTTGGTAATTAAACTCTGTGTACATCAGAGTCACCTGGAGGGCTTATTAAAACAGTTTGCAGGGCCTCACTCTTAGAGTTTGGCATTTCGTAGAGGTTTGGAGTTGGGCTTGAGAATTTGCAGTTCTAAAAAGTTCCCAAGTGATACTTGATGTTGCTGGTCCAAATGACACAATTTGAGAACTACCTGCATAGACCACGCTAGCAGCCTTTATCATGGAAAAACTATACTTGCACACTGGGATCCCTTCTTGGGGGAAGGGTGAACTACCACCCTCAGAGCTCACCAGTCACCATTTGCCTGTTCAGAATCATCAGTACTGCCTGCACAATCTCAGTTATCAACTCATCTCTCTTGGTACTCAGGCTGGAAGAAGTGAATTCGTGAAACCTGAGCATGACTAACTGTCTAGAAAGTAGAAATAACTCATTAGTTAAAACTCACTAGTAACTAAGGAAATGCATATTAAAGGAACTGGATTGACAGATTTGAAAAACTGATAATACTTCTTATTACTAAGATTGTACAGAAATGGACACTCATGGTATGTTGTAGAAAGAATGAAAAAATGTTGGAAGGTGTTTATAATGGGACAAAAAAAGCTAGAAAGAACCTAAATATCCTTTAGCAGGTTAAATAAATTATCGTGTATTCACACAATGGCACTAAAAACCCACTAAAAATGGGGGTGTCTGGCTGGCTCAGTTGGAAGAGCATGTGACTCTTAATCTCAGGGTCATGAGTTCAAGCCCCACATTGAATGTAGAGGTTACTAAAAAAATAAACATTAAAAAAATAATAACTTTTTAATTAAAAAAACACTAAAAATGACAGTAAAATTCTTATTTGATGTCGTGGAAAGATGGTCACTACAGATTGCTGGGAGAAGGTAGGTTAGGAAATAGTTTTGTACTATGATTGTATGTTTGACAGGAAAACTACATACATACACATACATGTATACGCAGGTTTATGAAACAGTCTGTGAATGGAGTTAGAATAAAATTTTATTGTGTTACCTTGATGATGATATCCCAGGTGATCTTTATCTTGTTCTCTAAAAGTTTATATCACTTATACCTGGACATAAATTTAAAATAGCTCTGCAAGGGAGTATTATATTACAAAAAGCCCCGAAAGTTCCATCCTTGCTATCCTTTCCCTAGCTTCCAAATCTAGAGACCCACCTCTCTTAGCTATTTCTTTTGGTATTTAAACTCCATACATTTAGCATGCTGATATTACTACTTCTGAATTTTTAGTTTTAGTCACTCTTTGCTGAGGTTAAAATAATTTTGTTTTTTGTAAGCTTAGTTTTCTAGGAAATTATCATTAATTCATTTCTCAAACTCTCACCCAAATAAAGGATCAGGAGGATGAATGAAGCTTTTGGCATAAAATAGCACAGTGGTCTATTTCATACTGTAAGAATCCTTCGGAAATTCAGCCAAACCCTTCAGAGTATCACCTATAACCCACCTGGTAAAAATCAATGCCATATTCCTTAGTGTTCCTCTCTCTGAAATCCTACATGACCATGAAGTGAAAAGTAAGGTAAGTAATATCACACAGAAAGCCTGTCAAAGGAATTGCTCAGGCAGTTTGAATATTACTGCCCAATAGCTGATTTCTTAAATGATTTATAAAACATCCATAAAATACTGAATACTAAAGTAATTATGAATTGCTAAGTTCTAGAAAACAGTTAAGGAATAGAAAGTATTCAAGATACACTGAAAGAAAAAAAAATCAGTTTATAAAACAATATATAATATAATTAGTTGTTCTAAATCATTAATGTGAAATGGATATCAGTAGATGGGGGGAAAATCTCCATATTTCAATTCTGACATTTTAAAATTAATTTTAAATTATAATGAAGTCTCCCAATTTAAATGCCATTTCTATCGTAAGAATTATAATTACTTGGAAGATTTCTCAAACAAGAAGGGGACTGCTGGGATTTTGCCTTTCTCCATACATCCATGATTATAAAATCCATGAGGATACTGAATGTCTCTTTTAAACTAATAACTAGAGGTCTTGATTTCTTTTAAATTTTCAATTAGGGTTATCCCATTATTCAGAAATAAAACCACATACAAAAATACATATACTTGTAGAAATATTTTGGGAAAATATGCTACAAATATTAATAGTGATTATTTTTGGATGTTGAGACAATGGATAATTTTAATTTCTTCTCTTTTAGGTCCCTTAGTTACTTATTATTTCACAAGCCTGCATTAACTCCATCAGAAATATTGTTTTAAAAAGCCATTCCCATTAAAAAGAATTTTTTTTTAATTTTTTTATTGTTATGTTAATCCCCATACATTACATCATTAGTTTTAGATATAGTGTTCCATGATTCATTGTTTGTGCATAACACCCAGTGCTCCATGCATAACGTGCCCTCCTCAATACCCATCACCAGGCTAACCCATCCTCCCACCCCCCTCCCCTCTAGAACCCTCAGTTTGTTTTTCAGAGTCCATCGTCTCTCATGGTTCTTCTCCCCCTAAAAAGAATTTTTTAATGAGTTGGGAGAATGGGGTACCTTGTAGTCATTAAGAAAATTATGATTAAATAGGCCTACATAAGTGGTAACAACCAGGAAATCAATGTGACTGAAAAAATAATTCCTACCAATTCTTGAATATTGTATCTCATCAACACCTGAGATCCTTCTGTGAAGGATCACAGTGCTTTTCCAAAGTGATTACGAGACAGAAAAAGAAATGCTTATTTCAGAGCAGCTGCTCAATAACTTGAGCTTAACCCTCCTGGGCTCCAGTGAATACACCAGTTATTAAATCCTTGCAATGCATCTTATAAATTGTGTTCAAGATACATATGTAATTTAACAATTTCTTTTTTTTAAATTTTATTATGTTATGTTAATCACCATACATTACATCATTAGTTTTTAATGTAGTGTTCCACGATTCATTGTTTGCGTATAACACCCAGTGCTCCATTCAATATGTGCCACCCTCTTTAATACCCATCACCAGGCTAACCCATCCCCCCACCTCCCTCCCCTCTAGAACCCTCAGTTTTTTTCTCAGAGTCCATAGTCTCTCATGGTTCTGTAACTTAACAATTTCTTAAAGATTTTTATTCATAATAAATATTTCTCAATATTACATTATATACATATATATTTTCCTGATGACTAAATTACTAATAAACATAATTTTTAGTATTGCATAACATTCCATCACATGGATGGAATGTGAGTTACTTAATCATTTCCATATTGCTGGATACTACTTTTATAAAAGATTATCCCAAAAGTCATTCCTAGTTATCCCAGACTTTTATTCTACACTTGTAAGAATCAATCTTGTTGGGTCTTATACAACTTTGATAATATCATGAAATGATAGACTTCCTCCCCACCAAATTACCCGCTGACAAATATATACAACAATCTTGTACATAATCTTAGATTTTTGTTGTCCTGAAAACCCATAACAGAGTCCAAAGACGTCATGTTAAGAATCCCTCTTTTGGGGGGTACCTGGGTGGCTCAGTGGGTTAAGCATCTGATTTTGGCTCAGGTCATGGTCTCAGGGTCCTGGGATAGAGCACTCCCCATCTCCCCACCCCCCAGACTCCACACTCAGGGGGAGTCGTCTTCTCCCACTGCCCCCCATCCCACGCCCCCCCCACTCGTGCACGCTCTCTCTCTAATAAATAAATACAATGTTTTTTTTTTAAAGATTTTATTTATTTATTCGACAGAGAGAGACACAGCGACAGCAGGAACCAAGCAGGGGGAAGTGGGAGAGGGAGAAGCAGACTTCCCACTGAGCAGGGAGCATGATGCGGGGCTCGATCCCAGGACCCTGGGACCATGACCTGAACTGAAGGCAGACGTTTAACCGTCTGAGCCACCCAGGCGCCCCAATAAATACAATCTTTAAAAAAAAAAGAATCCCTCTTTTGGTTCATTCGAGTGTCTGATTCATTTTCCTCCTTGCAAGCATCCATCCTAATTAATCTCACATTTTCATTACTTTTGGGAATACAGAAAGCTGATAGGGAATGACTAAGAATCATCATTTAAAACCAACAGCTAATATTAGTTAAGCACTCTTCTAATGGGCCAGGTAGTCCTCTAAGAGCTTAACAGATATTAATTCAGGTAATCTTTAAAACCACACTGTGAGGTATATACTATTGTAATTCTGAATTTGCAGATAAAGAAACTGGGACCAGAAATATTGCTCAAACTCACTCAGATTTAAGTGGCAGGCAGGATTCAAATTCCTTTAATCTACGTTCAAAATTCTTAAACACCTTATATACCTCAGTCTATTGAAAAACATACCCCAAACAAACTAATGGTACAAACTTTCAATCATAAGAGTAAGTTCTTTTTTTTTTTTTTTAAAGATTTGATTTTATTTATTTATTCATGAGAGACAGAGAGAGAGAGAGAGGCAGAGGGAGAAGCAGGCTCCCCGCTGAGCAGGGAGCCCGATGGGGGGCTCGATCCCAGGACCCTGGGATCATGACCTGAGCCGAAGGCAGACGCTTAACCATCTGAGCCACCCAGGCGCCCCATAAGAGTAAGTTCTTAAGATCTAATGTACAGCATGGTTACTGTATTATATACAGTAATTATATACAGTATTATATACTTGAAATTTGAAATTTAAGAGTAGATCGTAAGTTTTCTCACCACACACAAAAGTAACTATGAGGTGTTGGATGTTAATTGGTCTGATTGTGGTAATCATTCCATTCCACAATGTATACATATACTGAAACATCCTGTTGTACACCTTAAGTATATACCATTTTGTATTTATCAAAAATAAGCAAAACAAACTCATGCTACCAAACCTTTAACCACATCTGGCTGGTACCAAAAATTTCCAATCACGGAGTTCCTTGGAAAAAAATCCCCATCCCTATTCTGGAATCATTGAAGGTATCTAAACAAACCCTAAACTACTCCTTAACAAACCACAGTCGAAAACAAAGCATGAACATTGACTTCCAAACGGGGTATTTCCATAATCAGAATCCTTAAGAAAAAGTGCTCACAAAGCAACTGAATATATAGCATACGATTAACTAACTGTAGAACTGCATTAAATGGACACTAGCGAGTGTTACCTATTAATTAGGTCCCCCGCCGTTAACTACGTAGGGAAATCTTGAGGCCCAAATCAATGAATAGACCATTCTTAAGCAGCACATTCCAAGGGAAGAAAATCAAAAAGCCCAGTGTTCTGAAAATCAAATGCATTTCACGGAAACAAAGAAGCAGCACAAACTCACACAGAACCTGGCTTTCCGAGGCGCGGCAGCGATTCGTTTCACTTCAAAGGCCTTCTCTGGAGACTGGCCGGGCTGGGGAAGCAAATAGTGTTCATTACACCCCAGGCTTTTCTTGATCGGTTAGAAACCACCCTCCATGCCCCGTGACCCTCGCTAACCACCGCAGGCATGCACGAACGGAAACGAGAGACAAACGAGGAAAGGTTTGCGGTCACCCGTGTCCAGGTTCGCAGCTCTGGGTACGCTGTAGTGCGGACATCGCTACTGCTCAGCCCGTGGGACGGCCCACTGCGTCTTCCTCTGTCCAGCGGGTCCTCCGGACCTCAGAGGTCAGCCCTGAATCTAGCTCCAGCGTTTTGCAGGGGACCTTTATTCTGGGGCTCCACCTCCAACTGCCCTCTGCGGCCGGGCCTTGGTGGTTGAGGAGAAGACCGAGGTGCGTAGGACCGCAGGGTCTCGCACTGCATAATAGGCCGCGCCCACAAACCGGGTCCCGCACCGTTATTGCCGCACGAGTTTAAACCCACCCCGTCCGGGTCTCCTCACTCGGGAGGAATCGTCTAGTAGGCCGAGGCCCCAGGACCCACCCCCGGTCCGGTCCGCAGAATCTGGCCCTTCCCGTACACGTTTCCTTCAGAAAAGCAGCGGCCACAGCAGAGCCTGGCTCCACGTACTCGCGCTGCTACCAGCCCTGAGGACCCCCGAGCCCTCAAGTCTGCGGGCTTCCAGAGCGCCTATCGCGGCCCGAGTGCGCAGGCGCGCAGGGGGGGGGGGGGTTGGGCAAGTGCCTCGGTTCTTCAGGAAGGGCTGGCGGGGGAGAATGGGGCCAGGTCCTCCGCTAGCCGACCGAGTGGAGAAGCAGAGTTCCGGCAGGGCCAGGGTTCCTCAGGCCTGTAAAGGTGATCCTGTGAGCGACCCGTGCTACCGAGGATAATCCAAGCCTGCTCCCTTGTTAGAACTGTAGTCCAAAATCACAAAAGCTGTGTATTCTGGCTTTCCTCTTTTGGCTCTTGGCTCCGCACCCCCGTTTGAGCCGCGAACACCGCCCTCGAGCGCCGAGCGTTGAGGCTCCGGGGAGTTGCCGATTCTGTCCGGAGTACGCAGGCGCGCGAGGAGGGGGGGCGAACCCGGGACTCTACTGAGGGGGGGGAGGCTCTTGGGGCCACAACCGCTGGGGGCTGGGGGGTAGGGCGAACGGTAAGGGGCACCGTGAGAGAGGTTGGATTCTCGCGCCCGGCTTGGGGACTGTTCAGATCTTCATTTAGGCTGGAAGCGATGACCCTGACTGGTATCAGTGCTCCGCTCATGGTTCACGTGGCGTTTCCTGAGGTACTGGCGTAGTGCCTCGAGTGCCTGAGCGGGTGATCGAAGACTGGGTTGTGTTTTTTCCTGCTTGGAGCTGTTTCCCCGCATATGTGCCATTCTTTGGATGCAGGACTAGGAAGGCACCACAGAGAACACTGTGTGTGATTATGCCTGACTGTGATGCCAGCTTTAGGGATCTCTGAAGTCTCTGTGGTTTGTGGCATTAAAAAAATGAAAGTCAGAGGAGTAAATCGGAAGATCTAATTGGCTTTGTTTGACTATTGTGAGTTGGGCAGCATCCCTACTAATAAATAGACATCCCCAGGAGTTTTACAGAATGGGAGGTTTTAGAGGCAGGATGGTGGGGCAAGGAAATTATTAGCAAAAGAAAAGAAAGGGTTGGTACCGGCCAGGTCATCTTTTTGAGGGAAGGGAATAGGCAAGAGTCTTATTTTGCAGATTACCTGATCAGGAAATTTTAGATGGACTGTTCAAAGGTCACATTTCTGGGAGTGGTTGAAACTGCAATTGCTAATTAATTAAAATTATTAATCTTGATATGTTCTATGGGGGGTAAGTGACTCCATTTGGGGCCTGTTTCTTTTATAACTGTGAAGTACCTCAAATTGTGTGTATCGTTGAAGGTGACTGTGCTGTGAAGGAAACCAGAGTATGTCACTCCAATATATACCTTTTTGACATAAAAATTATTTTGAACTGAAGGCAATTTATAAGCATGAAAGTCAGGAAAGCTCTCTTTGCCCTCCCCCATTTCTGCCTAAAGGAAGGGTATACATTCTCCTTTATTGGAGACAACTCTAGACTCTTAGCTCATAGATGGCACCAAAAAGAATCTGCAAATAAACCTTACTCCACTAGTTTCCTTTCACAGACTACCACCCTTGGGAGCCTAAAACTGCTTTAATTTATCCTATCATTTTTCTACAAACTTATTATTTGTTGATTGCTAAGCCACCACTTTTGAGTTACTCTTGTTTTCTCCCATATGACATGTGCACACATGTTAATAAATCGTCTTCTGTTAATCTTTCTTTTTTGTTACAGAGCCCCAGCTGAAAACCCAAAATGGGTAGAGGTAAAATTTTTTTCTCTCCTGTAGCCCTAGTGTGTGTTATTTCTGGCTTGGTTTTGATAGGCCTGCACTTCTGCTTCTTACTTTCCATGGACATTATGTTTGTGGGTGTAGGGGAGCAGAATTTTCCACCCAAAATATGTCTCTTTAGCATAAGGATTATTTTAGGCTGATTATTTTTAAGAAACTGCAAACACAGGAGAAGCTCTAAAACTGAGTAGAAGTTTTTTTTTTTTTTTTAAGATTTTATTTATTTATTTGACAGAGAGATAGAGAGCACAAGTAGGCAGAGCAGCAGGCAGAGGGAGAGGGAGAAGCAGGCTCTCCGCTGAGCAGGAAGCCCAATGCAGGGCTGGATGCCAGCACCCTGGGATCATGACCTGAGCCGAAGGCAGCCACTCAACCGACTGAGCCACCCAGGCGCCCCTAGAAGTTACTTTTTGTAAGAAACATTTACATTTAGGGTGCCTGGGTGGCTTAGTCGTTAAGCAGCTGCCTTCCACTCAGGTCATGATCCTGGAGTCCAGGATCAAGTCCCACATCAGGCCTCTGCTCAGCAGGGAGTCTGCTTCTCCCTCTGACCCTCATCCCACTTGTGCGCTCTCTCTCAAATAAATAAAATCTTTAAAAAAAAAAAAAGAAAGAAACATTTACATTTATAAGGGAAATCTCCAATTGTAAGGGTGTTTCCCTCACTACCAAGAAGAGGGTACCTAAATCTGTTATCAATGTTATCAATGGAGAAGGCATGAACTTAGATCTATATAACAACCTTATCCTTGTTTATTATGCTTTTCCTGGTAACCTCCCATAACTGACCCTCCACCCGCAGCATCTTCTTTTGTCTTTAGCTGAAGATGGTAATTAAGGTAATTTGGCCATTTGGGGGAGTCACTCAGTTTTCCCTTGTATACAGGAAGTATACATGTTATTAAACGTTTGTTTATCTCCTTTTAATCTATCTCATGTCAATTTAATTCTTAGACCAGCCAGAAGAATCTTGTAAGGCAAAGGAAAATTTTTCCTCCCCAGCATGGATCACTATGTTACTAGGTGTTGGGATTTTGATGGTCGGAATCTTGGCCATTAAGTGTGCCTTCAAGAATGTGGTGCTATGGCATTTAAGTGAGTAAAATAATTATAGGCAAAAAAATATTGGAAAGGAGGTAAGATTATTGTTATTTCTGAGTGATAAGATTGTAGGAGTATGTAATCGGGAAGTTGAAATTAATAGGACTTCATAAAACAAAAGGAGGGCACTTTATTGTCTCTTATAGCAGCTGCACTTGCAATATTCATCTGTAGATTAGGTTTTTTTAGTTTAGGTTTTTGGTTTTGGTTTTTTATTTTTTTTACCTGTACCTAGATGAAATCTTGGATGAATTCAATGATGTTTTCAATCAGTCTTGGATAATACAAGTTTCTCTGAACACTTTTAGCTAAAAGATCAGTTTTATTTTAGTAGTTAAAAATGTCTTTAGTAATAAAAATGTCCAATGTAATAATCAAGATTTCATTTAAAGCAAAAAAACTTCCATCTTTTTCTTTCTCCTTAACCACATCCAAATATGGTTATATCTCAATTATTGTGGTATTTATATAACATGTGGTATTTATATAATAATGTAAATTATTTTATATTCAAAACCAAGTAGATTTTCTAGATATTTTTTCTTTTTTTTTTTAAGATTTTATTTATTTATCTGACAGAGAGAGACACAGCAAGAGAGGGAACACAAGCAGGGGGAGTGGGAGAGGGAGAAGCAGGCTTCCCCCTGAGCAGGGAGCGCAATGCGGGGCTCAATCCCAGGACCCTGGGATCATGACCTGAGCCGAAGGCAGACACTTAACGACTGAGCCATCCAGGCGCCTCGATATTTTTTCTTTATTGAGGATTTAATTAGTTTTCTTTGTACCTGTTCTTAAATTTTAGAGATGTTCCACAGATAAATGTTCCATATTTATGTTAAATGTCCACAGATGATTTTTTTCAATTGTTCAAATATCCATTAGAATCTCTCAGTCTACCAATCTGGGGCTTCAGTTGGACTCTACAGTTGTCCTGAAACTTACTTTGTTTTCCTGAATTGGATTACTGTTTTCTGGAATTAAGTTAATTTTCCATTTTCATTAAAGTTCTTTTTTCAACAGCTTCCTTTAGATGCATGTGTTAAGTTAGTTCTTTAATGTTTGGAAATGTCTTAACTCTACTCTCATACTTTGCCAGTATTCAAAACTTAGAAACATCACTTTAAAGTTTTCTGGTAGCTTATGTTGTCAAATCTAATACCAATTGTTTTCTGTTCCTCTATGTGTAATTTATGTCTCCCATTCAAATACTTAATGCTATTTATGCGATCTGAAGAGAAACCAGAGTGTACTTAATGCTATTTATATCCCCAGTGTACTGAAATTTCATGACTTATGGCATGGATCTTTAAATATTTTTTATGCTAGATATAGGTGAGATTTTTAGTCTGTAGGTTCCAGATCTGAGAATTTTTCTTATATTTTTGGTTTTTGGCAGTCTTCTCTATTTCAGGTTTTTTATTCCTGGCATTTGTATTTGCTGGAAGGACTATTCCTGAGTTGTGCCTAATTTTTCCTTCTCCATAGCTTTCTGTTCTTATTTATGGATGCAATATAATTTTCAGTCTCTCAGGGTAATTATAGTTGTTCAGAGTTTTCTTGTCCATTTTTGTCTTTTATGTCCAAATCAAATTTCTTTTCAAAAAAGCTTGAATTATTTTTCTTCCTTTTGCATGGGATACTTTCCTGAAATGTGTGGTAATCCTTGCCTCCAGTCAAGAGGTGAAATTTCTCGGGGCACCTGGGTGGCTCAGTCGCTCAGTCGTTAGGCATCTGCCTTCGGCTCAGGTCATGATCCCAGGG
>NW_022589761.1:6960638-7133392 GCF_004348235.1 Phoca vitulina | reverse complement strand
TTTAGAACAGAAACTAGGTCCAGTCTCCTGAGTTACTGGTGTTTGGGGCTAGGAGAGGCCCACAGTTCTGGGTATGGTTTTTCACTCAGACTGCCTATGCCTCAATCCTGTCTTCATTTGTGCAGTTGGACATCCTTCCTGGGTCAGTTTATCCAGAGATCAAACTCCCTGTGCAGTGTATTTGATTACATGAGAGGAAAAGTAAAGGGGGAGAACAACCAGTTTGTGCACAAAGTTTCAACCAATCTGTTTCCAGGTCCATACCTCTCCAGGTTTATCATCTTTAGAGAATATAGAACTCAGCAACCAACAGGACCTAACTGACATTTATGAAACATTTGACCCAACAGCAGCAGAAAACATATTCTTTTCAAATGTTCATGGAGCATATAATGAGATATACCAAATGCATGGCCATAAAATAAACCTCAAAGTATTTAAAAGAATTGAAATCACATGGAGAATATTCTCTGACCGCAATGGAATCAAACTAGAAATCGATAACAGAAAACAGGAAAGTCTCCGAACACTTAGAAACTAAACAACAAACTAAACACTCTTCTAAATAAACTGTGGGTCAAAGAGGAAACCTTAAGGGAAATTAGAAAATTACATTAAGTTGAATGAAAATATAAAATATCAAAATGCATGGGACACAGCTGAAACAGTGCTATGGGAAACTGGCAATAAAGGAATACAATAGAAAAGAAGAAGAATCCCAAATCAATAATCTAATAAGCTCCCACTTCGAACCTAGGAAAAAAAGAGCAATATACACACAAAGCAAGCAGAAGGAAGAAAATTTTAAAATGAACTTTGACCTAATTGTCACACCTCTTATGAAGATCAATTCAAAATGGATCACAGACTTAAACATTAAAACTATAAAACTTGTAGGAAGAAACATAGGAGAAAATCTTTAGGATTGAGGGCTAGGTAGAGTTCTTAGACCTCATACCAAAAGCATAATCCATACAAGGAAAAACTGAAAAATTGGACTTCATTAAAAGTAAAGTCTTTGGTCTGTGAAAGTCCACATTAAGAGGATAAACAGACAAGGTATAGTCCAGAAGAAAATATTTATAAACCACATAACCAACAGAGGGCTAGTATGTAGAATGACTATGTTAATTAGCTTGATTGTGGTGACATTTCACAATGTATGCATATATCAAACCAAGTTGTGTTCCTTAAATATATACAATTTTAATATTCAATGGTACCTCAATAAAAATTGGTGGGGGATAGAATGAAAAGGTCTAACATAACTCTCATTGGAGTGTCAAAAGGAAAAAAAAAAAAAAAGAATGGAGAAAAGATAGTATCTAAAGAGATAATGAATGCAAAGTTTCCAGAATTGAAGAAAACTGTGAACCCACAAATCCAGGAAGTGCAATATATCCCAGGTGGGATGAATGAAACAAAAAAGGTCCGTGCTTAAACATATTAAAAAAACAACAACAACACAACTTGAGAATACAAAAGATTAAATTAAAAGCACCTAAACTAGGGGTCCCTGGGTGGCTTAATCAGTTAAGTGGCTGACTCTTGATTTCAGCTCAGGTCATGGTATCAGGGTCCTGGGATCAAGCCCCACATTGGGCTCTGTGCTCAGCAGGAAGTTTGCTTGAGGATTCTCCCTTTCCCTCTGGCCCTCCCCCTATTCCCACACACGCGCTCTCTCAAATAAATGAACCTTAAAAAAAAAAAAAAGAAAAATCGGGGGCGCCTGGGTGGCTCAGTCATTAAGCGTCTGCCTTCGGCTCAGGTCATGATCCCAGGGTCCTGGGATCGAGCCCCGCATCGGGCTCCCTCCTCTGTGGGGAAGCCTGCTTCTCCCTCTCCTACTCCCCCTGCTTGTGTGCCCTCTCTCGCTGTGTCTCTCTCTGTTGAATAAATAAATAAAATCTTTAAAAAAAAAAAAAAAATCAGGGACACCTGGGTGGCTCAGTCAGTTAAATGACTGACTCTTGATTTTGGCTCAGGTCATGATCTCAGAGTTGGATTGAGCCTCGCCTCAGGCTCCCCACTCAGTGTGGAGTCTGCTTGAGATTCTTTCCCTCCCACTCTACAGCCTGCCCCCCACTCCCAGGGTTATGGTGCGTGCTCTCTCTCTCTCTGAAATAAATAAATAAAATCTTTAAAGTGTACAGTTCAAAATAAATTGAGGGTACAGTTCAGTGATTTTTAGTATATTCACAGAGTTGTATAACAATTACCATAATTTTAGGGCGCCTGGGTGGCTCAGTTGGTTAAGCGACTGCCTTTGGCTCAGGTCATGATCCCGGGGTCCTGGGATCAAGTCCTGCATCGGGCTCCCCCTGCTCTGCAGGGAGTCTGCATCTCCCTCTGCCTCTGCCTGCCACTCCCCCTGCTTGTGTGCGCTCTCTCGCTCTCTCTCTGCCAAATAAATCAATAAAATCTTAAAAAAAAAAACAATTACCACAATTTTAAAACATTTTAATCATCTCCCCAAAAGAAACCCTAAACTCATTAGTACTCCCTATTTCCCCCCAAATCCTTCTTCCCTAGGCAACCACTGTTTTTCTTTCTGTCTCTATGGACTTACCAATTTGGCAATTCCAATATAACCTGAATTATGTAATAGTTGGTCTTCTGTGACTGTCTTTTTCATTTAGCATAATGTTTTCATCTATGTTGTAATGTGTATCAGTACTTCATTCCTTTTTATTGCCAAGTAATAGTCCATTGTATGGATATACCACATTTTTTCCATTCATCTAGTAATGAGCATTTGAGCTGTTTCTACTTTTGGCTGTTACAAATAATATTACTGTGAACATTCATGGACAAGTTTTTGCATGGACCTATGTTTTTATTTCTTTTGAGTATCTACTTAGAGTTTAATTACTGGGTTATATGGTAACTCTATGTTTGACCTTTTGAGAAACTAGCAAACTATTTTCCAGAGCAGCTACACCTTTTTACATTTCTACCAGTAATGTATGAGGGTTCCAGTTTCTCCACATCCTCACCAATACTTGCCTTTTTCACTATAACATTCCTATTGTGTGTCAAGTGGTATTTCATTGAGATTTGGTTGTATCCCCCTGATGGCTAATGATGTTCATGTACTGGTTGGCCAGTTTTATATCTTTTGAGGAAATAACTAGTCAGCTCCTTTGCCTGTTTTTGTTGTTGTTGTTGTTGTTGTTGTTGTTGTTTTATTTGACAGAGAGAGACACAGCAAGAGAGGGAACACAATCAGGGGGAGTGGCAGAGGGAGAAGCAGGCTTCCCACAGAGCAGGGAGCCCGATGTGGGTCTCGATCCCAGGACCCTGGGATCATGACCTGAGCTGAAGGCAGATGCTTAACGACTGAGCCACCCAGGCACCCATCCTTTGCCTGTTTTTTTTTTTTATTATTATTGGATTATTTGTCTTTTTTATTGAATTGTAACAATTCTTTATGTATTCTAGATAAAAATTTCTTATCAGATAGATGATTTGCAAAATTTCTTTCCCATTTGATGGGTGGCCTTTCTACTTTCTTCATGATGTCCTTCAAGCAGAAAGGCTTTTAATTTCGATTATGTTCAATAATGCATAATGGAGTTACCTTAGTCTTTGGGGGTTGCTATAGCAAAATATCAAAACTGAGTGGCTTATAAACAACAGAATTTTACTACTCACAGTACTGGAAGCTGGAAATTCAAGATCAGGGTGCCAGTATGGGCAGGTTCTGATGAAGGTCCTCTTCCAGGTTCATGCTGTGAACTTCTTGCTGTGTCCTCTCATGGTGGAGGGGTTCCCGGGCTAAGGCTAGATTGGTAAATTCAAACCAAAAAGAGCAGGGATTTGATAAGCTCTACAAAAGTCTTACGGAGAAAAGAATAAACTAAACCAAAAGTTAACAGATGAAAATAAGAAAGATTAGAGTGGAAACAATTAAATAGAGACTAGAAAAACAACAGAAAAGATCAACAAAACTAAAAACTGATTAAAAAAAAAAACAACACCTTTTTTGACAAACCTTTAGCCAGACTAAAAAAGAAGACTGAAAATTATAAAGGAAAGAGGAGACATTACAGCTGATGCCACAGAAATATAAAGGATTGTAACAGACTACTGTGAACAATTATATGCCAATAAATGGAATAACCTAAAATAATGGACAAAGCCCTAGAAACATATAACCTACTAAGACTGAACCATGAGGAAATAGAATATCTGAACAGGCCAATAATTAGAGATTGAATCAGTGATCAAAACCCTTCCAACAAAGAAAAGCCCAGGACAAGATGGCTTCACTAGTGAGTTCTACCAAACACTGAAAGGAGAATTAATGCCAGGCATTCTCAAACTCTTCCAAAAAATTGAAAAGGAAGGAAAACTTCCAAACTCCTTCTATGAGGCCAGCATTACCCTAATACCAAACCCTGACAAAGACAGAAGAAGGACAACAAACCAATATCCGTGATGAACACAGATACAAAAATCTTCAGCAAAATATTTGCAAATCAAATTCAACAGCACATAAAAAAGATCATACACCAGGGCGCCTGGGTGGCTCAGTCGTTAAGCGTCTGCCTTCGGCTCAGGTCATGATCCCAGGGTCCTGGGATCGAGTCCCGCATCGGGCTCCCTGCTCCGCGGGAAGCCTGCTTCTCCCTCTCCCACTCCCCTGCTTGTGTTCCCTCTCTCGCTGTGGGTCTCTCTCTGTCAAATAAATAAAATCTAAAAAAAAAAAAAAAAAAAAGATCATACACCATGATCAAGTGGCATTTGTCCCTAGGATGCAAGGATGGTTCAACACACACAAATCAATAAACATGATACATGCCATTAACAGGATGAAGGATAAAAATCATGATCATCTCAATAGATTAAAAAAAAGCATTTAACAAAAATTCAACACTCTTTCATGATAAAAACTCTCAACATATTAGGTATAGAAGGCATATTCCTCAACATAACAAAGGCTACATATGACAAGTCCACAGCTAATATACTCAATGATGAAAAGCTAAAAGGTTTTCCTCTAAGATTAAGAACAAGACAAGGATGCCCACTCTTGCTACTTCTATTTAACATAGTAATGGGAGTCCTAGCCAGAACAATTAGGCACAAAATGAAATAAAATCATCCAAATCTGAAAGGAAGAGATAAAATTATGTTTCTGTGCAGACAACACAATATTATATATTGATAACCTTATAGACGCCACCAAAAAACTGTTAGAAATAACGAACAAATTCAGTAAAGTTGCAGGATACAAATCAACATACAAAAATTAATCATGTTTCCACACACTAACAATGAACTACTAGAAAAAGAAATTAAGAAAACGATCACATTTACAATAATCCCCAAAGCATTATTACCTTCTAACATACTAGAAAATTTACTTAATATGTTTGCTTCTCGTTTTGTTTTTCCTCCAAAAAGAACATAGGTATCATATGGGTTGGAATTTTCTGTGACTTTCTCTCTTGATTCTGGTACTTGAACGGTGCCTAACACATAACAAGTTCTCAATAAATATTTCTTTTTTCAGTGAATATGTTAAGTGAATAACTGACTGAATCAATTGCTGGTGACAGGTAGCTTCTACTATTTGCAGTTGAACTTCATGTTTTCCCAAGATTTAAAAAAATTCATATATATAAACCAGGTTAGGACAAGCCTAATTTTTTTTTTTTTAAGATTTTATTTGAGAGAGAGAGAATGAGAAAGAGAGAGAGCACATGAGAGGGCGAGGGTCAGAGGGAGAAGCAGACTCCCTGCTGAGCAGGGAGCCCTATGCAGGACTCAACCCAGGGATTCCAGCATCATGACCTGAGCCAAAGGCAGTCGCTTAACCAACTGAGCCACCCAGGCGCCCAAGATAGATCTAATTCTGTTGCTCTTACACCTTTACTCTCTCCAGTTACCTCCTCGCCATTCCCATGTATAACTTTATCCTGGGCTATTCAAAATGTGTTCTAGGAGTACAAGGAAAGTTTACACCCTGGGCTGGGGCCTCAGACCCTCAATGCAGGCAGGCAAGCTGGTTGTTTCTATGGCTGAAGCAGCACTGCCACTAGAGGGTATCTGTTGGGCCTGGTCAAGTGGAAAGAAGCTCACATTAGACCCAGAGGGAAGCCCCAAGAGGAGAGTGTGGGAAGATGCAGGGATGTCCACAGGGGCGGCCAAAAATCAGACACAGGCTGGGGAGCCAAGCTTGCAGATGTGATGGTTGAGGAGCTGACTTCAGAAACAGCAATTAGGCCAGTGGAGAGAGGAGCGCTGGTATCATTAGCTGGAAAGGGGGTCTGTGGAAAGGAGATAGGGAATCCACACACACAGGTGTATGTGACTCCATTCTGTATAATTTAGGATACAAGAGAAGGATCGGAGTGCTGGGAGCAACAGGGAAGATGGAACTGGAATCTGCTGCAGTTATGACTGAGGCATTGGGGTGCAGAGGACCTCCTTCCTCCCCATTCAGAGGGCACTCCCAGATGGGCTTGAATGTGAAGGGCGGAAGACACACAGTAGCACTTGTAGGAGAGGGTGAGTCAGGAGTTGAGCTTTCTCATTTCACAGTCCATACCTGATGTGGGGAATGAATCAGGGATGGAAGGGTTTGGGGGCCCAGCAGACAGGGCCAGCTATGTCAGTGTCCGAGTAATGGGGTGGGAGCACGGGTCAGCAAGGTCAACGGGCTGAGGGCAGTAAGTGTGATGAGGTGCCTGGCAGGGGCTCTGACAATAAGGAGAAGATGGGATCTGGGGAGCTGCCTTCTTCTGGGACAAATGACCCATAGAGGTAGCCACTCCAGCAGATTCCAGAATGGCCAGTGAGCCTGCTGCTTTTTGCATCTCTTCTCTGTGGGTCAACGCTGAGGGCTAGAGGGGAAGCTGATAGAGAACCATCCTTGCGACAGGCAGGGGAAGGAAAGGGATGGCTGTGAGGCACTGGAGTCCGAGATGGCCTCAGCCTTAGTCCCCAGCACATCGTTGATGCAACGACACACTGCCTCCTTCTTCAAGGCCCCCAGCTAGGGGACGGGGTTGCCAGATTCAGAGGCTCCCCTCATTTATGTGGCAACGGAGGAATTTTGCCTTTATTGGGTATAGAACTTGGGTTCTACAGTTTCTGCCATTTTGTTTCTGCCCTAGGGTAACTAACACCTGAAAGCTTTACATTCTAGATCTTCGTCTGTGCTAGCAGTGAAGCTGAAGAGCCACTGATAGCCCTCCTTAGTAATTCTCTGTGTGGGCCTGGCAGGCAGCTGAGTGAGATGGAGCTGTGCCAGTTGCAGAAAACCTCAAGGAGAGCTGTATGTTGTGACAGCCTTTTGTTTGGCACATGAGTCCCTAAAAGGGATATGGGGTTTGTTAATGGAGCTGTTTTCTGAGTTCTTGGAAGAGAGGTTTCTCTTCAACAGCCTAGGCCTGGGCTTGAAGGAAGAGAGGCCTACATTGACCACCAGGGGCCTACATGTAGAGCATATACTTCCAGTGCTATGGGGCCCCCGTCTCTGATTCTCCGTGTCTGTAGGATATTCCTTCGGTTTCTCTATTCCTTCCCCCATTCTCTCTGAGGTCCCTCAACACAGTCTCCTTTGCACAAGAGTCTTGAGAATGACTGGATGTTTCTTTTTTTCTTTTTTTTAAGATTTTATTTATTTATTTGAGAGAGAGATTGAGATAGAGAGAGCATGAGAGGGGGGAGGGTCAGAGGGAGAAGCAGACTCCCCGCTGAGCAGGGAGCCCAATGTGGGACTCGATCCCGGGACTCCAGGATCATGACCTGAGCTGAAGGCAGTCGCTTAACCAACTGAGCCACCCAGGCGCCCCAAGAGAATGACTGGATGTTTCAAGTGGCATCAAGGTGACTACTGTCAACCAGAAAGTCAATTTGCTCTTTACAGTAACTGAGCTGCAGGACATCCTAGTTTTGAGCAGCCCACACTCACCTCCTCTGATTTGGATGCCAGGACACTGAGGTAAAGACCCCAGAAAGGAACACAGAGTCTGTAACATCCAATGGGATGTATCCTGGCAACACTGCCTGAGAGTCTGTTCTGGGGCAAGGCAGACAGGTGAACACTGTCCCAAGGTACTTAGGTGGGTGGGGCCGTGTGCAAGACCTGTCCCCAGTGGGAGGAAGGGTGGCAAGGACAGAAGCTTGCCTGGGCAACTTCTATAATAGCGGATCTTCAGGGTAGAGAGAACAGGCTAGGAGACTTATTTCATAGCTTTCCACTCAGCCAGCAAAAAACCAAAAAAACAAAAACGAACAAAAAAACTGAACAAAAAAAACCCAAAAAAGAGCTGGCTAAAGATGCATATCTGAAATGTGGAAGAAAGGAAGGGTGATCAAAGTGCATGGGAGAAAAGGGTGCACATGCCAAGAATGTTTAAGGAAATATGCCCCCCCAAGGCAGGGCTCAGCTTCCCCATACCCTCTGCCTCTCCTGGACCTACCTCCTCCTGCTAGATAAAGAGAGATGAACTTACTGGGAGGTACAGTGTCTCCTCCTCCACTCGGGTTCCTGCGCCCTAGGAGGATTGGGCAGGACAGGGATTCTTGAACCAGCAGAGCGGGAACCACTGGGGAGTTGGGCTCAGGATCTTTAGTGCTGGCCAGACGTGGCACCTTTGCAGTCGGTCACCGTATGCCCATCTGTCTTTTTCCCTGGGGATACTGGAGGAGAGAGCTGCTCAGAACAGAAGCAAGGGTGTCACCAGATCCTGTTCATGCATGGGGGCCATGGTGACAGACATATTTACATTGTGACCCAGCAATCCCACTAGTAGGTATTTACTCAAGAGAAACTAGAATATAGGATCATACAAAACCTGTATGTGAATGATTTTAGCTGCTTTATTCATTCATATCTCTTGGATAAAAGACTATTCAGGTTATAATTTTGTCTTGAGTGTGTATGTATGTCTATTAGTTTACCATTTCAGATAAAATGTAGAAACCTTTTATCCTTCACTCTTTATACTTGTCATATGTTTTACATCTCTATGCAGATGTAGAGGTGAGTCAGGAGTTCCCCCACCCCCAAAAGTGGTATAATTTTGGTTTTCAAAGTCATATTGTCATTTAAAGAATTTAAGAGGAGAAAAATAGGCCTATCATATTTATGCACACAATTACTATTTCTGTTGCTCTTCCTTTATTCTTGGAAGTTCCAAGCTTTCTTCTTGCATCATTTGCCTTCAGCCTGAAAAAGTTCTTTTCACGTATTTTCAGAGTAGTTGACTGGTAATGAATTTTCTTAGTTTTCCTTCATCTGCATCTGTCTTTATTTTCCTTTCATTCATTAAGGATATTTTTTTCTGGGCATAGAATTCTAAGGTTGACAATTCTTTTGTTTCAGGACATTAGTGATGTTTTCCTCTCCTGGCCTCTGTAGTTTCTGAGGAGTAACCCACACTTATTCAAATTGTAACCTCTCTCTCTCTATAGATGTACTTTTTTTTTTCCTCTGCCTTCAAGAATTTTCTTCATCTTTGCTTTCAGCAGTTTGAATATGATGTCTCAGAGTGAGATTTTCTGAGCTTCTTGAATCTTTCACCAAATTTGGGGATTTTCAGCTATTTTTCCTCAAATATTTTTTTCTTCACTAAACTGTCCCCCCTCTTTCTGGAACTCCAATGAAATGAATCTTAAAATTTCTAATATTTTCCTACAGGTTTGGAGACTTTGGTGTACGTGTATGTTTGTAAACGTTTTATTTTGGAACAGTTTTAGTTCTAAAGAACTATTGTAAAAATTGTACAGAGAGTTCCCATACATGCCTAGTTTCCCCTATTATAAATGTTACATTAGTAAGGTACATTTATCATAATCAATGAATCAATATTGATATTTTATTATTAGCTAAATCCCAGACTTTATTCAGATTTCCTCAGTTTTCTTTTTTGTGTTCCAGAATCCCACCCATGATACCACATTACACTTAGTAGCTATGTACCCTTAGATTCCTCTTGGTTGTGACACTTCTCTTGTTTTTGATGACCTAGAAATTTTGAGGATTACTGGTCAGATATTTTGTAGAATGTCTCTATTGGGATTTATCTGAGGCTTTTCTCATAAGATTTATATAATATGTTTTGGGGAGGAAGACCGCAGAGGTGAAGTACCGTTCTCTTCACACTTATCAAGAGTATATACTACTAATATGACTTACCACTCCTGATGTTGACCTTGATCACCTGGCTTGCGTTAGTGTTTACAAATTTTCTCCACTGTAAAATTACACCTTTTTTCACCATTTCCATATTGTACTCTTTGGAAGAATGTCATTACCCATACTTAGAGAGTGGGGAGTTATGTTCTACTTCCCTAAGGTCATAGTATTTACATAAATTATTTGGAATTCATCAGCATGGTAAACTTGTCTTTTTTCCCAATTCATTTATTTATTCAATCATTTATGTTCAATGTAGACTCATGGATATTTATTTTATACTTTGAGTTATAATCCAATTAATTGTTACTAAAATTGTTGCACCTTTGGCAACTGGGAATTCTTTTAGTTAACTCTGTATCTCTTTGACATACACCCATCGTGGGAAAGATGGTTTTGTGTTTTGTTTTGGGTTTTTTAGTTCTTTTCAGCACTGAAAGTTGCTCCAACCTCATCTTGTATATTTCCTGCCCCAGCCCTATAATCAGCCATTTATCCAAGGAGCTCTGGTTCCTTTCAGTGGAAAACAGTATTAGGAATCAAGGTCTGATTGCTAGGGTGCTCATTTTATGGGGGTGATGTTGCTTCCAGACCCACTCAGCAAACAGAGTAAGGAGATACATGTGTATATACATATATCTACAAATACTTTTATATCTAATCATCTGTATCTACATAAAGGTAAATGTAAGTTCATACTTATGTGGCTCTTTTAATTTTTGTTGGAGATATTTTCCTATCTGCTCTTCAAATTATATCATTTCTGTTGATCTATCTTCTAGTTCACTGACCTTTCTCCATTCTGTTATTGAGCTCATCAGGGAATATTTTATTTTGAATATTATAGTTTTTAGCTATAAAGTTTCTATCTCCTTCTTTTCCATAATTTCTAATTTCTCTGCTGAGAATCTCTATCTTTCCATTCGTTTCAAGAATATTTACCTTTACCTCATTGAGCATAGCTGTTGAGCATCTGTTGGCAGTTGTTCCAGTCTCGATGCAGTTTTCAAGTCTTTGCTATGCTGTTTGTTTCTACATCATGCCCACGTCATTCAAGGGTTAATCTGGGGCTTGAGTAGTGGCATATATTGTAGTTCAGTTCTCAAAGACTTTGTTCTGCTTATTTGGACCTGTTCTGTGCATGTGCTGCTCAAGGTGAGCCTGGGACTTATATTGTTAGTTTGTACACAGATTTAAGTGATGCCCTTCTCCAGTTTTCTCCTCTTCAGGATTTATCCCCATTCTCAGACTTGCAAAGCCCTCTTTGACATGCTACTCTCAGGGTTTAGTCCTTTTTGCCGTCATGTAGTTGTGACTAGGACAGCCTCTGAGGTGATACAGCTAGCCAGAGCAGAGAACGCAAAAATAATGGAGAGTTTTCCTACACTCTTCAGAAAACAGGAGTCCCTTTACCTGTTCCTTGGCCAGAAAGCCAAGTAATCTCCCAGGGTACTTGTGCCATTGTGAAATGGCAGTACAGATCCACGACGAGGGTTGTCTTCGGGGGTGCAGCCGAGAAAGTCAAAACAAAATGAAACAGGGATTGTCCCCACACTCTCTGACATGCAAAGGCCTCCCTTCCCAGTCATCTGGATAGAAATAGGGGTTTTATCACAGAGTTTTTGCTTTCAGTGCCCGCTGTACTGAGACAAAGGAAGAAAAACACCCACCATAATCACCACCTTATATGTTGTTATTCAAATTTTCACTTCTGTCCCCATTTGCCTGGTATTGTTTGCTTTTTTACTTCTCGTCAGAGTTTTATTTGTAATCTGTGAGAGAGATCATTTGTAAGGATCTTGCTCCATTTTGGCTGGAAACACTTCAAAAATAATTTTTTAAGTAACTACATATGTAAGAAATGTTTTATAATTATTTATAAATATTTTAAATGCTACCATTATAAACCAAAATGTTACTAGAGCTTACCTATAAATAATGTCATTCACTTTGTAATTTTCTATATTTCCTGTAGTTTTGTGACTATATGTTTTAATTGTTTCATTAAAAAAAACCATTAAAGCAGTTTTGACTTCAGATCTCCTGTTAATTCCTATGTAACCTTAATATAGGCACTAGGTTCCTTGACTGAGCAAACTGAATAGTAAAAAAAAAAAGGGAGAACGTGGATATCAGATGGGAGCAGGATTAAGCACAGCAAGAGATGTCCTTGCAAAAGTTATCAGGCCCAGAAGACTCTCCAGGATACTCATACTAGGAAATCAAATGGAATCAGCACATTCAACTCCAGAAAAATATAGCAATATCACCCAAATATGGATAGATGAAACCAGGATAATTAGATATAATTAAGAAAAACTGGGCTTAACAAGGTCTACAAAGGCAGAAAGAAAAAAAATATGTTGAATTGTGGTGCTATGTGCAGTGTACCCTCCTACTCTCAGTAGAGAAAGACATAATGAAGATGTGTCCTCGTTGCTAGCATCTGTTTACCAATATTTATCAAAATAAGGTCTTTAATTCCATAGATACTTTTGTTTTAGGCATTTTCCATTCTGTTCAGAATAGTTGTAGATACTTATTCTAAGCATGTTTTAACTTCTAGAAATACCACTGAGAAAGCAAAAAGTAGAGTAAAATAAATTTTTTCTTATTTTGACAAATAGTCTCCAATACAAGATATACCCATAATGGTGGGACTGGGGACTTTAAGATATGGGTATGTGCAAAT
Organism: Phoca vitulina; assembly: GCF_004348235.1. Classification (NCBI taxonomy): domain Eukaryota; kingdom Metazoa; phylum Chordata; class Mammalia; order Carnivora; family Phocidae; genus Phoca; species Phoca vitulina. The sequence goes on along the minus strand of NW_022589761.1, from coordinate 7,120,547 downwards.
GGACCATCTTCTGCTGAAACATAGCACATTCAAATCAAGAGGAGTATTTTATTTAGAATATATGTTGAAATATTTGAACACTTTCAAACCCATCCTGGAGAGAATATGTATCCCATTTGTAATAGGGATTTCCTTTTTTTGCTTTAGAGTCAGGAAGCAAAGGATCTGATATACTTTTAGCAGAAGGAGATAAAGGAAATCACTTTGTAAAATTCTGACAATTGGGAGTGTCATAGCCCAGAAGTGCAAGTCCTACCTTTCTAGAATTTCTTGAACTTGTGTTCCTAAGCTCATTCTTTCTAATAACACTTCCCTCATCTTTGGCTTCTGCTTTTAAAGATCTTCTAAAGCTGTGTGTCCTTTCTTTTGAGCCTCACGCTTGGAAGCCATTACTTCCTCCAGCTAAAGCCTGATTTACTTAATTTGTTAGTGTTACATTATTTTCATTTTAGCAGTAAGGAAAAAATCTAGACTTACAGTTAAGACAGTTTTTATTTTTTTCCCAAAGGGAAAGAGCTGGGTTTGAAACCCCCTGGGTCCGCAAATGCTCACCTTCACCACCTTCAGCACACTGAAGTCTTGGTCTAAACCCTGCTCATTGTGGAAGCACTGATCCTACAAGAACCACTGCTTTCCCTGCCAGGTATCCTGGACTTCCTCCTTCCGGTCCCCGTGGGGCAGGAGGCTCTGCCCCAGGAGGGCATCTAGCCTATCTGCAGGGGTCTCATCCACATCCTGGGAAGGTTCCAACTTGGCAGGACCAGAGTACCCCTAGAATAAATCCTCTCCACTTCTGCTAAGAAGAGGGCACTGTCCAGGGCTTTCTCCAAAAGACTAAAAGACTGGAGTGGGGGAAGGAAATGATTTTAACATGTAGCTAGAATTGAGAACCACTGGACTTGGGAGATGGGCAGAGCACAGGTACCCAGTTGCAAATGAGGAACATGCTTAGACTTACACATTATGTCTAACCATGATCTTTAGTTGTGGTCCCTGGCACATGGATCGACCGTAAGCTAAAGACAAGAATTTACAGTTTTTTCTTTTTACCTTTTAATATAGAAACAATGCAAACATTCACAAAAATAGAGGCGAAAGATTAACTACTCACCATGTATTCATTATCCAGATTTAAGTTATCAATATTTTGCCAAGTTTGCCTTAAGAAAAGTTATAAAAAACAAGGAAATAAGGAAACATTACTGTGTCATCCTGTGTGACTCTTCAAAGTCATACTAGAGCATAGTCTAAATGTCCACCCAAGGTCTAATAAGCCAAGCTCGAGAAGAGTTTTCTAAACTCAGCACCATTCATATTTTGGGCCAGATAATTCTTTGTTGTGGAAGATTGTCCTCTGTATTACAGAATGGCTGGAAGCATCCCTGGCTTCTACCTACCATGTGCCAGTGGCATTCTGCCCATTCTCTCCCAACCCCCACCCCCAAGGATCATTGTCTCCAGACATTGCCAAATATCCCCTGGGGATTAGAACTGCACCAGTTTGAGATCCCTCTACTCTAGTGGAATGCACATTTGATTGGCTTTTTACTACTAATTAGGATCTGGACTGGAGAGATAGATACTAACTTGCAGACAACTGATGTATTTCATATATTTGTCTATTAGAGATGCAACTTGATTCCCTGCAGAAAAGATAACCTTAAAGGTTTGGTTTGATTGCCCTGCAGGACATTAAATAGTTTTGTGTCTAATTTTGCAATCTTACTCCAAGATTCTTTTTTCCACTGAGTTGGCTCTAGCGGAGCCGTAATTGCTTCATCATGCAGGACAAGAGGAAAATGCTAATAACCCTCTCTGATTTGAAAAAACAATCTCATAAGTTTAAGAACTTCTTTAAGAAATCTAAAGACATCAGGGGCGCCTGGGTGGCTCAGTTGGTTGAGCATCTAACTCTTGATTTAGGCTCAGGTCATGATCTCGGGGTTGTGAGATCGAGCCCTGCGTTGGACTCTGCGCTCAGTGTGGAGCCTGTTTGGGATTCTCTCTCCCCCTCCCTCTGCCCCTCTCCCTACCCATCTCTCTCTCTCAAAACTAAATAAATAAATCGTTAAAAATAAAAAAGAAATCCAAAGACATCAGTTACAGCATTTTTAGCACAGCATGTTACCTATTGCTGCATAACAAATTACCCCAAACTCAACAACTTAAAACAAACATGTAGTATCTCACACAATTCCTGAAAAGTCAAGGATCTGGGAACTGGTGGCTGGAGTTCTGAGTCTCTCATGCAGTAGCAGTTTAATCTAGTGGCAAGGGCTACAGTCATCTCAAGGTCTGACCAGGGCTGTAGGATCTGTTTCTAAGATGACCCACTTGGATAGGGGAAGGCATCAGTTCCTCCCTGGCTGTTGGCAGATCTTAGTTCCTTGCTGCATGGGCCTCTACACAGGCTGTCTCAGCGTCCTCTTGACATGGCAACTAACTTCTCCAAGAGTAAATTATTTGAGAGAGAGCGCACCTTGAAGACAGAAACTGAGTATCATTTATAACTTAATCTTAGCAGTGATGTACCATCACTTCTACTTTATCAGCCTCACAGACCAGCCCGGGTCCAGTGTGTAAGGGACTACACAAGGATGTTAATACCAGGAGGTAGGAATCATTGGTAGCCATTTTGGAGGTCAGCTGTTATATCAGTTAGTATGATAACCAATTGGAATTATGGTTTTTTAAAAAGCAATCTTCATAAGACAAGGTAACCATTCCTAGAGATGTTCCAATGCCTATGACGTGCAGAGCACTGCTTTAGGTGGTATGAGATGAATGTCGTCAGTATGATGCAGGCAGGCTGGGTCTGAGGACCCAGAGGAGGGTCCTACAGGACCAGCCAGGAGGGTCCTTGGCTTCGTGCAGGATAGTAATCAAATGAGAGCTGGAGAAAGTGAAAACAGAGTTTACTGAATAGTGTGAGTGACAAACACAGAATAGCAGATGGAGTGTCTGGGAGACTCGGAAAGGAAAGGAGAATGAGTCTCATCATCGCTTAGGGTTAAGGGTTTATATTGGAAAGGGGTTTAGGGTACCTGTTCCTTCAGGGATCCAGGGTAGGGTCCAATCAAAGGCAAGTGTCAGATGAACACCAGGTGTTATTCTGTAAATCACCAGAGATAGGGGGTGTTGATGCCACCATCAGCCAAGGTTTGTTTGACGCTATGTCCTGGAACATATTTGGGATCTGACTCTCCTTGGATGTTATCAGGTGTTTGGGGCCTAGGACAAAACTCAGAGAATGATTAACTTTCTTGCTTACCCCTTGAAGTGGGAACATGGCTTCTTTGGCTTATTCAGAGGCAAACTATAGAACACAAGTAAATGGTGCCTAACAGAAACTCTGCCTACAGTTCCTAAGACTCTGCCTGAGACCTTGCCCATGAGGCAGGCTAGAAGTGCTTTAATGTCCTTGCCATAGCACCCAACAGTGAGGAACGAGAGACGATGTACAAATATCTCAGCTTCAGCAGCCCTTGAATAGGACAATTTGTATCTACACTATCTTCCAGAGTTCCCCACAGGACTGAGCCCCCATTGCTCACAGTGACAACCTCCTCATTGATACACTCTGTATTGGGTTCCATTCCTCCATTGTCACTTGCCTATCTTCCACCTGCCCAATAAATTGCCCACACTCACATCCTTGTCTCAGGTCAGTGATGTGGGAAACAAAGGCAAAAGAAAAATCATTAAATTCCCTCACTACTTACAGGCCATTCACAAGTCCTTGAGACAGGCAGAGGGACCTTCCTCTAGGACCTCAGCTGCCTCGATGCTGACACTTTGCTAAGGGGAAGAGGCAATCTTAGCCCAACCCCCAGGACCCTGTAAGTCTACTTTAACGTATAAAAAATTCCTTTGGAAACTTCCTTTATCTCTACCACCCCCACCCCCAAGATATATGTTGGCAATCATCCCCGAACATATGACCTACTGATATACACCTGAAGGGTCTCATGACTCAGGTTTTATTAGACAGTAATAAATGACCCTTTCCCAACAATAGCTGGCCCCCTTAAGGTCCTGGAGACCTTGCTTCCAAAATTCCTTAGAGACTTAACACTATCCCTAACGCCCTCCCAACTTGAAAGTATATAATGGGCCACTCCTCATGACCCCAGTGCCGCTCTTTCTGCCCACGGGTCCTGTCCCTTTTCTTTTTTTTTTTTTTAAAAGATTTTATTTATTTATTTGACAGAGAGAGACAGAGCGAGAGAGGGAACACAAGCAGGGGGAATGGGAGAGGGAGAAGCAGGCTTCCTGCTGAGCAGGGAGCCCGATGTGGGGCTCGATCCCAGGACTCTGGGATCATGACCTGAGCCGAAGGCAGACGCTTAACGACTGAGCCACCCAGGCGCGCCTACTGTCCCTTTTCTTTAACAAAATCACCTTTTTGCATCAAAAGACGTCTAAGAATTCTTTCTTGGCTGTTGGCTTCGAACCCTAGAATCTTTCCTACATCAGTCAGCATCTGGGGCAAGCCACTCTTAGAAAGAAAACCACAAGCCTAAAATGGTGTCACTTAACCAAGCCACCAAACCAGGGCTTAATAATACCTAACCTAACTGTAGTTTCAACCTCCCCTAGAAATGTAAGTCTTGGGGTGCCTGAGCGGCTCAGTAGGTTAAGCATCTGCCTTCAGCTCAGGTGGTGATCCCAGGATCCTGGGATCAAGCCCCACATCAGGCTCCCCTCTCAGCAGGGAGCCTGCTTCTCCCTCTCCCTCTGCTGCTGCCCCTGCTTGTACTCTCTCTCTCAAATAATTAAATTTTTTTTAATCTAAAAAATATATATATATATAAGTCTTAACCAGTCAGTCAGGAGTTTTCTGATTAGCACCAATGAGGTAAATTGTTACTTGGGGCCTTCTCCATCCCCCCCAAAATGAGATTATGTTAATTAGGGACTAGGTCATCAGGGACCACAGTGAGAAATTAAAACAAATAAACTATCTTGTTTCTTCCAGCATGTTTGTTGTTCAGCTTCAGGAGTCCTTGAGAATTGCCCTGTTCCTGGAAGCCCACCAAAGTCACTCAACTGAGCAGATGTCTGGGAACAAAGAAAATCATAAATGTTCCTGGGAAACTGCAGAGTTAAGCAAACCTCTGTTAAGTCATGCTTAAATGATTACAAAGGTTTTACTAAGTTCCTGTGACCACTTCCTAATTGCAAGAATAAACCCACCAAAAGGTTGCCAGCTGGCAGTATGAGTTCGTCCTGCAATTTGTATTAGAGACAGAACTTTGTGGACTATTTCCTTACTAGCTGCAAGTAGTAAACACCATTTGCTCAAACCAAAAGACATGGGCTAATCTTTTGGCTGATGCACCCCAAGCCAGGAACCCTTTGTGTTCAGTAAAAAACTTGGTGACCCATATGGGTCAGTTATCCACCTAATAAGACACCTGCTCTTCCACCTAAGGGAAGGTGACCTTGCCTGGAACAATCTTTTCTTTTGCTAATAACTTTCTTGCCATTCCTCCCCCACTTCTTCCTAAAAAACCTTCCATTTTGTACAACTCCGAGGAGGCATTCCTTTTGACTTGCTAGATAGGATGCTGCCTGATTCATGAATTGTTTAATAAAGCCAACTAGATATTCAAATCTACCCGGATGAATTTTATTTTGTAACACTACTTAAGATAAAGTCCCTGTACACCTGGCCCAGCCTTAACACAGGACAGGGAATTATGTCTCTCTTAATTTTTTAAATTTCATGTTGAATCTCTCAAATCAGCAGCAACAACACAGAGTGCTAAAACTCTTAATTATCATTTATTTAAAATAGTTGAGGGGCGCCTGGGTGGTTCAGATGGTTAAGCTTATGCCTTGGGCCCCGGTCACGATCCCAGCGTCCTGGGATCCAGCCCCCCATCGGGCTCCCTGCTTGGCAGGGAGCCTGCTTCTCCCTCTCCCTCTACTGTTCCCCCTGCTTGTGCTCTTTCGTACTGTCAAATAAATAAATAAAATCTTAAAAAAAAAAAAAAATAGTTGAAAGCTTAAAAAAAAAAAAAAATAGTTGAAAGCTTAAAAAAAGGGGCGCCTGGGTGGCTCAGTCGGTTAAGCGACTGCCTTCAGCTCAGGTCATGATCTCAGGGTCCTGGGATCGAGCCCCGCATCGGGCTCCCTGCTCGGCGGGAAGCCTGCTTCTCCCTCTCCCACTCCCCCTGCTGGTGTTCCCTCTCTCGCTGTGTCTCTCTGTGTCACATAAATAAATAAAATCTTAAAAAAAAAAAAAAAAAGAAAGCTTAAAAAAAAAAAAGTCCCTGCTTTCAAAAATTTTCTTTCAATAACAGCTAATAACTTCGTACTCGCCGTAGGAAGCCATGGCTCCGCCCTCTCCGGAGCTGTCACCCCTTCCTCTGGTGGCCTCATGCTCCCCAAGGGAAGAGCGTCTCTCCGGGCTTCTCCAACTCCTAGAGCTGTCCCAGGAAAAGTTTCACCTTGCTTCGGGGGGCTCCTCCTATGAGGTGGCCCCGCCCACTGCAATAAACTGTATAAATGTACGTGGCCATCTTACCTCAGCGCCTGCGCTGCTGGAGACAAAGAAAGCTCAGTTTGGAGGTCAGGGCGCCTCCGTATTGATGACGGGAGGTTTGGGCTCCTGAGAAGTTAAAAACAGTAGGGACGTCAGTGTTTACGGACCCAGGAGCACTTGCTTCTCCCAGCCCTAAAATAGCTTAACCCTCTGGTCTAACAAAGGGCCTAATCACCGCTGTACGGCTCAGATTTAAACATGGCCTCCCCCAACAAGATGTCGAGAGGGCGCGGCCATCATACCTCCCGTTAAAGTTCAGAAACCCAGAATCCTGTGCGTTGGAAGGTTGCCAGGTGGCGGCCGACAGCCTCAAAGTCGCGACTGAGTCTGCGCACTGGCCAGTTGGGATGGGAAGCGATTATACTGCGGCGAGGCGCCGTGGTCCGGCGATCAATTTCGGGTTATGGGCGCGGATCCAGGAAAAATGGGAAAGGTCAGTGTGAGGAACAGTCAAGATTAAAGACCTCTGTAGGGTAGTGATCGGGCGACTACGGTGGCCCGACTGGGTCAGTCATGGGTGCCCGTAAGGGTCAGAGACGAGGGTACTGAAGGGGTTAAGTGATTGGACGTGGGAGCCTCGTGGGGGTCTGTGGTGGCTGGTGGAGGTTTGTGGGAGTCGGTGGCAGTGTCTGTGAAGATGGATTGGGAATATTTGGGAATCAATAAATGAGGGTTCTCGATTTCTTGATTGGCAGAGTGAGTGGTGATCAGTTTATAGTGGTCTTCAGGGGTCTGCTGCCAAGTGGGGTGCTTCAAAAACACTGATTTGAACAGCACTAGAGCTCAATGTTCGAAGCCTGAGAGGGTCAGTGATTGGAGGTTCTAAGTTCTGTTTGGGTACCTGGAAGTGATGATTGTGGAAACTTTGAGGTTAAGTGATGGGAGGGGTTAATGGGGACCAGTGTTTAGAGAAATGCTTTAGGCCATCAGTGATTGAGACTTCCTTTAGATCATGGATGGGAGGAGCAATCTGAGGGTATTAGTGATTGGACTTTTGTAGATCAGGGAATGGAGAACACAGGGATCAATGGGGGTCAGTGATTGGGACTGTCAATAATTGGGGGGGAGGTGGGACTGTGGGAGTCAGCAATTGATAGTCCACTCATTGGGATATCATTGGAGATCAGTATGGGTTCATGATTAGGGATCTGTGTAATTCACTGTTGGGCAATCAGAACGTATCAGTGAGCCTTGTAGTCACTGACTAGCAGTCTTTGATGGTCATGTTTGGACATACAGGGATATCAGTGACTACAAGAACGTTTGTTGTAGATTGGGGCACTATATATGTCTATGAGTAGGAAGCTTAATGGGTGTTGAGAAGGATTGTGAAATTTAGAGGTTGGGCATGGAGAGTTAAGGATTTGAGGCTGCAGCCCTGCATAATGGGAGCACACTTCACCCTTGTAACACTCTCCAGCTGATGGAACAGTCAGTTCAGTTCAGTCTAGTCCCTCCGCAAAAGCCCACATCAAACCCTTTTGATTGCTCCCCATGTTAATGAAAGTGCTTTGAAAAGACTAAGTGTTAAACTTACCTGAAGTACCATGTTATTAAAAATGTGGCTTCTATTGCTTTTGCCAAGGATTTAGTGCATATTTCTTTTAATGTTTCCTTTAAGGCCCTTTCTGGCAACGGTAATGACGTATCCATCTGTGACAACATCCCAAGGGTGAGTCTGGTTTCTGGAAATCTAGTCTGACCCCATGGCAGCTAGGATGGATGTGACTTTGCCTGTGGTTAGAAAACAAAGAACTTACTGAGTAAGTATCTAAACTGATAATTGTAAAAGATTTGGTCAAAGGAACACTTTGAGGGTGTTTGGAAAATACTTTTACCTAGGCTTAACTTAAAAATAATGTTCTCACCACACGCATACAAAAAGTAATTATGTGAGGTGATGGAAGTGTTAACTAACCCTATTGTGGTAATTATTTTGAAATATATACATATATCAAATCATGGTATTGTACACCTTAAATTTTATATGTCACATACCTCAATAAGGTATGCCACATACTTCAATATGGCTGGGGAAAAAAAGAAAAATAAATAAATTATGTAAGGAAAAGAAACTGGATCTGGAAGTTACTGTGTTCTAAGAATCTTTTTGCCTTGTTCTGTATTTTTTTAGGCATGACACGTTTGACCTCCTTGAATCTGTTCCTTGTAATATCCTGGTAGAATAATTCAATAAAGATAAAACCACAAAAACAGAACTTAAAGCTACTTTTAGAAACTGCTCTTCACTGAAATTAAAGTCAAACTACTGGTAATTAAGATGGGCTGAGACAAGATTACAAATAAAACGGAAATAAGATTTTGACCATTAGCTTAATAAAAGGGTGAAATGCCAAAACAATATTTTGTTGTTTTAAAATATTATATTTGATCCTTCTGTAGTCCCCAGACAAAGCACAGTAACTATAACATCTTCTGAAACAAAGGAAGCTGAAAGGTAAGGCAGGTAAATAACTTTCAGAAGCCATACACATCAAGCTTTAGTTTTTAGAGCAGATAGCCTCTGTTTTCAGTTGCACAGAATCAAAAACATGTAGTTGCTTTGGTGCAGAAGTCATGAGCTTGGATGAGTTAGGAGTTAAGGGCATTTTCTTTTTCTCGTGGCTGTTTTCCTTCATCACCTATGGTGTGTTCAGTGCCAGGTTTAGGAACAAGTAATTTTTCTTTTTAAAATTTTTAACATCAGCCTTTTGCTGAGATATAAGATACATACAGAGATATACATAAATATGCAGCTCAGTGAATTGTCACAAAAGGAACACCCTTGGGTAATGTACTCAGATCAGAAAACAGAACATTGTAGCACCCTGCAAGCCTCCATGATATGCCTTCCCTGTTACTACCCTGCCAGGGGGAACCATTCTCCCAGTTTCTAACATCACTGATTAATTTTGCCTGTTTTTGAACTCTTATAGATGGAACATTCATACCGGGGGGGGGGGGGGGGGGGGGGGGGGGGTAGGAAGAGGGAGGCAGTATGTGGCTGTGCGTGAAAGTTTTTTAAGTTTGCATCCAGATTATTTCATTTTATTTGTACAACAAACATTTTTCCAGGTCATTAAATACTCTTTTTTAAAAACTGAGGTATAACGTACATACAGTCAAGTATGCTTATCTTAAGGGTACAGCTCAGTGAATTTCTACATTGCGGAAAATCATATAAATACAACCAAGATTAAGATAGACATCGGGGCACCTGGGTGGCTCGGTCGGTTGGGCGTCTGCCTTCGGCTCAGGTCATGGTCCCGGGGTCCTGGAATCAAGCCCCACATCAGGCTCCCTGCTTGGCGGGGGGCCTGCTTCTCCCTCTCCCGCTCCCCCTGCTTGTGTTCCCTCTCTCGATGTCTCTCTCTCTGTCAAATAAATAAATAAAATCTTTAAAAAAAAAAAAGATATACATCATCTCTAGCACCCTGAAGCCTTCTTTATCAGTCAGTACTCACTTCCACCTCTGGGTCTAATATAATGGACTAATTTTGTCCATTTTTGAACTTGAATTAAATGGAATCATAGAAATAATCTGAGGGCAAAACATTCATACCATGGAGAAGTTTTGTCCGAGACTCTAAAACCAAACACCAGAACAAAATTCTGACCTGTAGCCCTGGCTTGGCCATTTGAGATTGCCTGTTTTCTGCTAGTCCTTCTAGAAGTCAAAAACATGCACAGTGAATTGGACCCTGTGGGTTTGGAGTAGACTTGGAATAAGGGTCCTGTTAAGGAAGTTAACGAGTTGAGGATGGCTCTTCTCTGTAGATACTCAGAGGGGAATCTCAAAGCTCCCTGTCAAAATGTCTGGCTTTTTAGAGACTGACTTTTGACTGCAGAGACCTGAATTAGGCAGCTTGAAAGAGTCTTTGTAGGGGCTGCCTGCCCTGGGGCTAAGACACAATGGCTCAGCAAATGTAGGATATTCTGAAAGGAGTCTTTCTCAGGGAACCTAGAACATCTGGTAGATTCACTCTGGGGCAGAGAAGCCTCTGTCGCTCATATCCAACCTGAGTTATCTGGGAAAACAGGTGTTAATTCATAATTCAGCCCCTTTCAGCCTTACCTGAATATGTATTAAATGAGGTAACTTACAGAAAGCCTCTAGAAATGGGCTTTTTAAAATTATTTTTATCATTTATCATTCCTGTTTTCACACATAAGGAAACAACCCCAGGGGGGTAAATTGTTTGGCCTAGATTCCCCTCAGTTGGTTAGAGAAATTGCTTGGTTCAAACTTCTCTCTGAGTGATTCTGAGGCTCACAGTTCTTCCAGAAGATACCCCTGCCCCAAACCCAAAGCAAGCCATCACTCAGCTCTATCTCCTACACAGTCCTCTGCAGGCTTCTTCCTCTTGGGCCTCAGAGAGTATTTGGGGAGGGACTGATGGATGACTCTTATCATGGGGTCTGTTTATCTTCAGGTTACCTGAGTACCTTGTATACCTGTGGGTCCCGCCACCTCGCTGACAGCAGGGCTTCCCAGGACCTTGGTCAAGTCGACAGAAGGCCCTGCCTGGGGCTGCAGCTGAGGGTGAGTTACTGTGGAGAGATGGAGCTGTGAGGGACAAGCAGGCCAGATTGAAGACCCTCTGGATTTGGAGAGGGGAAACTTGGGACAAGAATCTCTTCTGAAGGAAGCACCTAGGTTCCAAGACCTCTTGCCAGAGCAAAGACTGCTAAGTAACAGGAAATAGCATCATCCCTGAGCCAGAAGCTGAGCAAGACTCAACTTGGTGTCGCTCCTTCCAGGGACCCTCCATGGTAGGGGGAGGGTTGGGTCCCAAGATTCAGAGAGACAGAAGTGAAGGGGGAAGCAGGGAAGGCCAAGTGAGATAGGCATGTTTTCTCAAGGGAAGGAGACATCGGTCCAACACAGTGCATTCTGCCATCTTGTAGCATGTGATATAGCCAGCCCACTTCCTTACTCTTACCGGCAGTTTCTGGACTCGAAGTTGTAGCCTTGTCATTTTTGCCACCTCACCTGGCCTCTGGGAATATGGGGAGTTCACTCCATCCTGACTAAGGGGCAGAAAAGTCCCTGGATTCTCAGAGTGATGGTGGCAGCAGACCTACTATAGCTATAGATTTTTTTTTAAATTAAACTTTATTTGAAAAATTTGCAGGGATATTATTGTCAGTTTTTATATATCCTTCATCTACACTCACCCAAACGCTTACATTCTCATGCTGTCTCTGTATATGTATATATGTGTTATATTATAAATATATATTATTTTTACCCTTTTCTTTTCAAGTATTTGAGAATAAGTTACAGATATGATGCTCTTTTACCCCAAAATACTTCGGTGTGCATTTCCTAAGAATGAGAGCATTTTCCTATATAACCATAGTGCAATTTTCAAAATCAGGCATTTAACACAGTGATTTAATACCATTATCTAATCCACAGTCCTTACTCAGATGTGAACCAATAATGTCATTTCATAATAACATTTCATTTTTCATTCCAGAATCCAGTTCAGGATCACAGACTACCTTTAGTTGACATACCCGTTTATAAAGTCTCCTTTAATGGGAATCAGTTCCTCAGTCTTTTTGTCTTTCATGAAGTCAACACTTTTGAAGAGTATAGGCCAGTTATTTTGTATTACTGCCACTCAACATGATTTTGTCTGATGTTTCTTTGTGATTAGATTCAAGTATGCATTTTGGGCAGAATATCACAGAAGGGATGTTGTGCCCATCATGGTGCATCATATCAGGGGGCACATGACTTGTGTCCCGTCACTTGTGATATTAACTAATCACTTGGTTAAGGTGATGTCTGCCAGGTTTCTCCAGGGCAGAGTTACAATTTTTCATTTTATAATTAATAAATATCTGGGGGGGGTGATATTTAGATACTATATAAATATCCTGTTTTTCATCCAGCTCTTACCAGTGGTTTCTCACCCACTGATGCTGCCATCTCATTTAAAGGTGAAGGAAGTGACTTTCCCAGGTCATAGGGCCAGAGCCAGAACACAGGCCTCCGGACACACACTCACTAGCACATTTGCCACACCACCACTCGGCTGACACCTTGCAGCCGTGGACAGAACAGGCCCAAGCAAGTAGCTAAATCCAGGAGGATAAGAGAGGGGGTGTACTCTTTTAGAGAATCGACTAGTTATCAAAGCTGGATTAACTGCCCCAGTCTGCTGGGCTGCAGGCCTTTCCTTCCAGCTCGGTCCCTGGTGGACGGTTCAGTTCTCTCAGAGAACCCCCCCCCCCCTTTTAAAGCCCTTCTGTGGCTTCCCTCATGATGAAAAAAGGCAGTGAAACAGTGATATATAGATAATGAAAAGTGTGTGTGTGTGTTTCAACCCAAATCGAAGCACTAATAACATTTTATTGTATTTCATACCAAAAGCTTTTCTACACATGTATTTTTTAAATAATGGGATTGTGGGGATTCTTTTTTAACTTGAGGTGTAACGTGCATAGAGAACAGTGTGTAGCTTAATGAATTGTTCCATATGTGCACACTCATGTACCCACCATCCAGATCATAATAGAGAACATTTCCAGCACCCCAAAGCCTTCCCCCACCCCTCCCAAGCAGTGCCTAGTCATAGCTATCACATAGGTTAGGGTTGTCTGTTTCTGACCTTCATATAAATGAAATTCAAACAGTAGATCATACTTTTTTTTAACTACTTTTTTGACTTACTGGTATAACTTGATTAATGTGTTAGTTAAGCAAAGAAGTATCTGTATTTTATTTAACATTCAAGGAAATCACTTTTTTTATTTCTCCTATAGAAGAGACAGGAATGTAAGTAGTTAATCTTAACACCATTAAGACAAATTCATTATTATATCTTGTGAACAGGATGTTCCTGGAAATGTCCCATATCCTGATTGTGTGGGAGTTATGTGGGTGAATGAATACATATGTCAAAACTCATCGAACTATGCAATTAAACTGATTCATTTATTATATGTAAATTATACCTCGGTAAAAAAAAAATCTTTTAAAAGGCATAATAAGATTAACATAACAATAAAAAAATTTTAAAAAAATAAATAAAAGGCATAATAAGCTCACTGCTCAGTCCTGATAGCTAAATGCCTGTTTTACACTAACTGTGCTTTCTGACCTGTACAATATTTCAAAGCATTTTCATACAATTAAGAGATAGTGGATATTTATTGTCCACTGAGAAAAGTAAATGATTAACTCATTTTGCACTATAGTGTTACGAATGTTTCCATATGTGTATCCTCATGTACCCACCACCCAGATCATGACAGAGAATATTTCCAGCACTTTTTTTTCTTAATCTTTCCAGCACTTTAGAATCATTTCCTTTTTAAAAAGATGATTTGTCAATAGATTAGTGAGAAAAGACTTCTGTAAAACAAAGCTAGAAGAATGTATTTTTTTTTTAAAGATTTACTTATTTATTTATTTGACAGAGAGAGACACAGGGAGGGAACACAAGCAGGGTGAGTGGGAGAGGGAGAAGCAGGCCTCCTGCAGAACAGGGAGCCTGAAGCAGGGCTCGATCCCAGGACCCCGGGATCATGACCCGAACCAAAGGCAGATGCTTAACGACAGCCACCCAGGCGCCCTGAAGAATGTATTCATTTTGAAAGAATTTTCTCCCCTTGAATCTGGTGTCCTCTGCTAATCACTAAACCATCTGGAAGCTTTTAGTAGATATGGCCAGTTTCCCTTATGGTTGAACCAAATGACAATCCCATCAGCTATGCGTGAAAGCTCTTGTCACTCCTGAATGTCGATTTTTAATTCCAGGCTGTCGATTATTGGCACAGTATTTTCAGACCTCTTTATAAGGTTTCTCACTTCTGTGAGTGAAAAACCTAAACATTCTTGGGGCACCTGGGTGGCTCAGTCGTTAAGTGTCTGCCTTTGGCTCGAGTCATGATCCCGGGGTCCTGGGATCGAGCCCCGCATCGGGCTCCCTGCTCCATGGGGAGCCTGCTTCTCCCTGTCCCACTCCCCTTGCTTGTGTTCCCTCTCTCACTATGTCTCTTTCTGTCAAATAAATAAATAAAATCTTTAAAAAAAAAAAAAAAGAAAAACCTAAACATTCTTTATTAGTTTTTTGTACCAGTTTAGTATGTATGGATGTTTTGGAAATTAGGAGCCTCCATGTTTTAGTAGTCCTATTTAGTTACAGTACCTGTTATTTTAAGAGAAAAAAGTTAATATTTTGATTTTTGAATTTCACTACAAATTCATAGTTTTTGTAGACTAAAAGTTTGTGAACGTATGCATTCATATGGAATTCCTAGACCATGAAGTATTCATGTTTAGCTCTGGTAGATATGAGCAGTTTGCTCTTACCACTCCTCCTCACATGGTTGGAGCCCTTGAGGCTGGTTCCTCTGCCCCCTTGCCAGCACCTATCCCTGAAGAAGTGTCTTTGCTTTCTGGCACTCAGGATTACAGAGGTGCTTCTTGTGTTCTTTTCCCCAGATGTGGACTCAGCCATTTTCCAAGGAGCTCGAGTTCCCTTTTAGTGAAACCAGTGGAAGAGATCAGGATCTGGGCACTAGCAGGTTTTTCCAATTGCAGTGACACAGCCACAAAAGATATAAGTTTTAAAACCATGAGTTATCCCATTGATGATTTTACCATTAAACATTCAAGTATGTCATAAAATAGTTACATTCTTAATCTATGATTTACCCTTTTTCTTTTATAATTTAAGCCACATAGTTATCTCTTTAATTAAACATCTTAATTAAAAATAATAGTTGTTTGTTCTCATCTGTTGAAAAATATTTTTTAACAACAACATTTAATAATACACTGGATAAATAACCAGGTGTAGCCTTTCAGTAATCATTCGTACCACAGTGTAAGTAACCATCAGTTTTAACTGATGTTATACAGTTATTTTATTTTGCTTTGAGTTCTTTGTAATAAGTTATAGTATATACTTTTTCAGTATATGCTTTTTTAATGTTAATATTATTATAGAAAAAGCATCCCAAATATAGGACTTCATAAACACCGGTAGGTGAACAAGTGCAACTTTAAAAGTAAATAAGAGGCAAAACCCAAGCCTTTTTTGCCTTTCAGAGAAAATGTATTGTTCTGCAGGGGTGATCCCACTCAGCATGAATTTGGCTCCATCTCCCATGGGGACAGTTATTTAAGTTTTAAAGATTTTGGTTTTTAATAAATTTTTACTTCTTACTTGGTAGCAGCTTTTACTTCCTGGGAGGTCTGTTTTATGCATTCACATTCTGAATTGAATGCCACCATTTTTTTTTTTCTTTTACCACAGTGATTTCAAGCATGGATTTTTGTACAAGATTTATGTAGGGACTTTGCAAGTTCCGAGACGGGCCTGGTCCCTCACAGCTCTGTTCTCTCTTTCTCCATCCTCCTCCCCCCAGTCTCTGTCTTCACAGGACTCAAATCTTTTTCCAAGAACAGCAGAAAATGATTGAGTACCAGGTAAGTGTGACATAAAGTAGTCGAGTTTCCCTTCTTGGGAAACTGTTCTAGAAAAAATATGTGCATTTCAAGCATGTATACTTTATCACAGGCTGGGTTCTCAGAAAACAGACTTGGAGGTGGGAGATTTGCACACATGAGGTTTACTAGGGAGACTCTTAGAACACTTATAAGGAGCGAAGGAAGCAGGATTAGGCAGAGGGATTTAAATAAAGGCACCAGCTGACCTTACAAGATGCTTTGGAGCTGGGATGGCCCTTGCTGTTGTCTTGAATGGAGGGAAGGAGGCCTTTATATTCTGAAATCAACCAGTCACTGGTGTAGGCTGCCCCAGGGAGGGGACATAAGTTTGCGTGGGTAGCTCCCTTTGACCAAGGGCACTTTGCAAAAGGTCTCAAGCCTGCAGTAGCCAGTCTTCTAACAGCTGGGAGAATACCTCAGTCCTTCAGGGGGATTTGAGTGGAACATCACAGCTTCTGTCTACACATAGATACAATGGCAAGACCCTTATTATACATACTACTCTACCCCCTTTTTTCCCAAATAAAATATCTTAGAGATTGTACATATTAGTACTTGGGACGACACCATTTTTTTTTTTTTTTAGATTTTATTTATTTATTTGACAGAGACATAGCAAGAGAGGGAACACAAGCAGGGGGAGTGGGAGAGGGAGAAGCAGGCTTCCTGCGGAGCAGGGAGCCCAATGCAGGGCTAGATCCCAGGACCCTGGGATCATGACCTGAGCCGAAGGCAGATGCTTAACGACTGAGCCACCCAGGCGCCCCCACACCATTTTTTTTAAACAAGGTACATAATGCTCCATCCTACGCATGGAATATGACTGATTTAACTAGCCCTCCATTTTATGACATTCAGGTAATTTCCAAATTTGATATTACAAGGAATGATGCAAGGAACCTTCTTTGTTGGAATACAGATATACGAAACAGTCCAACAGGAGTCGTTAACTGTGGTCTTCCTGGTGGCCCAGCAAAAAGGCAAACACAGCCCATGATTTGCACTGGCCATAGGATAGAAGCTTGCTGTTATTTCTAAGAGAAAACTAGCTTTTCAAGGCATTTTCTAAAGACATTTCCCTGAGGGGCCTTCTTATGGCTGAGGTAGAGCAACACTGCTGCTAACCGTGTGGTCCCAGGACATGGGCTTCTCCAAGGAGCTTGTTAGACATACAGAATGGCAGGCCCCACCCCAGACCTGCTTGAATCAAGTGATTTGAGGGTGGAGCCTGGGAATCTATGTTTAACAAGCTCTCGGTGATCCTTATGCTCTTGTAAGTGTGAGAAGCACTGGCAGAGAGGACAAAATTCTTAACGATAACTAACCAATGTAGAAGCATGTTTTCTACAGTGGTTCAGCTCTTCCCTTGGAGTTGAGTATTAGCCCCACAGAACTCCTGGATTTCGAGGTGACCAGAAGCATCATGACTTAGTTTCCCAATGAAGTGTTAAAGTTTTCTATCAGTGTCAGAGTTGCAGGAAGTTTTAACTCCTCTGTACTTTGCAGCCACATGTGTAATGGAATAAAATGCTAAAGTTCAGTTAGAGGAAAGTGAAAATACAAATATTATTTATTTTCAAAAGGAGCGGGCAGGAAGATTCCTCCCCATTTATGGAAGTCCTGATTTTGGTCCAGGGTATCTGTGTCCTTGATCTAGACTGAGGAACAGATGAGCTGTCCATTATTTAAATTACTGTCATTCCCTTTACTGTCTTTACTAGTTTGGCAGCAAACAGTGAACATCTTAGTCCCCACGAAGTCTTGGTGTGAAGAGTTCCCAGCTCCCCCTACCTTCCTCACCATCTTATGATGGTGAAGTTCCCTGCGTCCTGACAGGACTCCCCCTCAGCCCCTGAGTTCCTACATTTCCACCTCTTTGGAGGCCTCCCTCCAGGAGGGACATCTCTTTCTGGAGACCCATCCTCTCCCCTTTCCCAGATCTTTTCCCTTGTCCCTACAACCATTGTCAGTGCCTCCAACCCTAGAAACCATCACCACTTCCAAACCACAAAGGCCTTTCCTTTCTCCCCTGGCCTCCTTCCATCTCTTGTAGGGACTTCCTGCTCTTGATGTTTCCATATCCTGTTTCTTATTCTTTCTTGAGTCCGGCATCCTCTCTCCCTACTTGACTAAAGCTTTTCTGGCCAAGGGCCCAGGTGACTTTTTTGAGGCTGAAATCAGAAGATGCTTTCCGATTGTTCTGCTAAAGTAGACTGTACCGTTTGCCCCCTTCTGTGCAGAAGGCAACAGCATACACTGGGTGAGAGCACAGGCTTGGAGCCAGACTGTTGAGTTTGAATCCCAGACCTTACCGTCTGTATGACCTTGCACAAGTCTCTGAACCTCTTTGTGCCACAGTTTCCCATCTCAGGAGATGGTACCATCCCACTGGACAAGCCAGGACCATATCCTTGACTTCTCCCTGCCTTCCCATTCTCACACTCAGTCACTAAGTGATGGTAATTTTACAACCTTAATGTTTCTTCCATCTCTTTCCTCTTCGTCCCTATGTTTGGTGAAAATGACATGCCTTTATGGGTGTCAAATTACATCTTTTCTATTTTGTTCTGTTCTATCCCATCCCATCCCATCCCATCCCATCCCATCCCATCCCCTCCCACTCCAATTAGCTCTGTTTGGGAAATACCGACCCAGGCCTGTCAACTTAGCCAGGCTCCATGCTCTGTGGTAAAAGACTGACTGCAGTTCTCCCACTACCATGGTATGTTATTCTGACATCAGAGAGGATATCTGGTTGGTACCTCCTCTGTACATGGCCTTTGTATGGGTCTAGGGTCTCACGTGCCAGGTCCTGCCTTCAGGTCTATCTGCTTGGGCTACTGCTCAGGTGCCACTGTAGGACCCCACATTTTTTAAAGAGATGTACAGCTTCCTCCTGAGGTTGAGCTGATGCCTGTGACCCAAAGCCCCCACCAGAAATCACATTGTTAGACTATCTCATGTGGCCCAAGGCCTCCAGGTAAACAAAGACGGTCTTACCAAACAGAACATTGCAGGGGCTTAGAGATTAACTCCCAGGAGCTGAGTGCAAAGATCAGACCTCTCTTTGGGGAAAGTTCAGTTCTTTACAGTCACTTGAAGATATAGCATAGGTACTGTTTCCTCTACTCAAGGAATAGGGGAGTTTTTTCCCTACACCAAACAATTCTCCCAATTCTCCATGGACACCAACTGGGTGTCCTACAGCTTAGTTCAACTTGGAGTTAGCATAGACCCTACAAGTTAGGGACTCAGTCTCACAAGACTGCCCCCCCCTTCAGATGCTAATTACAAATCTCACGTTGTCACCTGAACTTCTGACCAACTAGCTATAAGTCAGGGGTTCCTATGACTCCCTCTTCAGTTTTGATAATTTGCTATAGTGAGTCACAAATCTGGGAGACACTTTACTTACTATTACAGGTTTATTATAAAGGATACAAATGAAAAGCCAGATAACAAGGTACAGAATGGTCCTGAGCACATGAGCTTCTGTCTGGAGTTTGGGGTGTGCATCTTCCCAGATGTGTTCACCAGCCTGGAAGCTCTTCAGGGTTTTCATGAGATTTCCATGATGTAGGCATCGTTGATTAAATCATTGATTGGTAATTAGCTCAATCTCTGGTACCACCCATCCCCTGACCCAGAGGTTGGGCGGGGTAGAAAAGGGGGCTGAAAGTTCCAGCCCTCTAATCATATGGTTAGTTCCTCTGGCAACTAGCCCCCTTCCTCCATGTCATTGGCATAAACTTGTGTATTGTTGACTGAGGCTTGTTAGGAATAACAAAAGACACTCCTATTACCCCTGTTACTCAGGAAGTTACAAGGGTTTAAGAAGCTCTGTTCCAGGAACGAGGAAGGAAAACCAAATATATATTTCTTAATATATCACAATATCACAGGTGCCCTCTTAGGTTAGTACCTGTAAGTCCTCTTGGGTCTCCAGCTGAAATCTATTAGGGTCCCTTGGGGCTCTGGCCTGGACACTTTGCTCATCCTGTCTCCTTGCAGAGAGATCCCACACTGACAACTTTAGCTACCACTTCTCTGCTGCTGCTTCCAGAGCTTTAGCTCCCTTCCTGATCTTGCTTCTGATACAAGATTCTATGTTCATCCTGCTGCATGCTAAGTGTCTCCACCCATGTGTCCCCAGACATGTCTAACAACACATCCTCTTTGTTTCTGCTGTTTTTCTCATGTCTGATTCACCATCACCCAGTTGGCTTTGAGATACTTGGGTGTTACCCTTACCCCTCCTTCACCCCCCCACAACCAGTTAAGCTGCAGGTTCTGCTCTTCTTTACAATGGTCCTTCTCTGTCTCATTTTTACTGTCCCACTTGCGAACACCATCTTCTACCTGCATTATTGCAGTTTTTGCTTTCACTTCCCTCCAGGTCACCCACTACATTTCTCTTTGTATCCATTCACTTGCAAATTATCTGTGAGTTTTGTATCTCTTACAGGCAGCACTTCTTTTTTATTTTATCTTTTTAAAGATTTTATTTATTTCACGAGAGAGAGCAGGAGAGCACAGGCAGGGGGAGTGGCAGAGGGATAGGGAGAAGCAGGCTCCCCGCTGAGCAGGGAGCCCGATGCGGGGCTCGATTATAGGACCCTGGGATCATGACCTGAGCTGAAGGCAGACGCTTAACCAACTGAGCCACCCAGGCACCCCAGCATTGCTTTTTTAATCCAGCCTAACAATCTCTGCCTTTTGGAGTGTTCAGTCATATATTAATTTATATTATAATTTACTATCATTGAATATAAGTATAATTATTGTTACGTTGGATTTGTATCTTTTTAGTATTTGGTTTTTTATTTGTCCCATGTGCTTTTATTCCTCTATTTCTTCTCTTTACGTGTGTGTTTGTGTGAATTAAATGAATATTTTTTGGAATTCATTACTTCATTTACTTCAGTACACCTCTTTGCACTATGATTTTAGTGGTTCCTCTAGGGATACAAGGTATTTTCTTAACTTTTCAGTCTGCTTAGAGTTACCGCTGTACCACTTGACATGGGATCAAGAAACTTACCACATGCCTAATAGAATGTGCTTTCTACACACACCTCTCCCTTGATAGATTTTCCATTGTCCTAAAGTCCATCATCTCATCACTCATACGCCCCTCTATACTCCTCCTGTTACTGAGAGCCTCGCAGCCCTTAAAATCACTGTTCTATCCCCATGCCTGTGTTCATGCTGCTCTGTCTGTGAGGATTGCAGTTTCTCCATCTTTCTGCAGAGAAGACTCAGCTCCACATGTCCCCTAGCTCTGAAGCCTTGCTAGACCTTGAAACATTTAATGGACCATTCACACTTTTCTGTAACCTAGATGTCCTGCCACCATAGCTCATATACTTTCACCTGGATGGCTTTACATATTGCCGTCTGCCAGGCTGTGAGCTCCTTGAGGTCAGGAACCATCCATGACTATGTCTCCAGCAGCCAGCACTGGGTTACACACAGCAGGTCTTCTTCAGTCAATATATGTTGACTCAAAGTGTATATGACAGTGGGTTCCAATGTGATTATTATTTTCCCTACCATACATAGCCCAAAGCCAGGAATGTAAGCGCATCCTAGATAGATAAATTATCATGATAAGCTCTGACCTAGAAACATAAAAACTCCATACCATCCACCCCTGGCTGCATTTTCCCACATGACTCAATGCCATTTCATCCTCAGCAGAGACCTGTGTCCTTCAAAGACGTGGTAGTGGGCTTCACTCAAGAGGAGTGGCACAGGCTGAATCCTGCTCAGAGGGCACTGTACCGGGATGTGATGCTGGAGACCTACAGCAACCTTGTCTCAGTGGGTAAGAACAGCTCCACCACACAATCTAGATTATGCGTGAATGACCGCCTTTCCTTTTTCAGTTGCTAAAAGTAACTGAGGTACCTAGAGCCTCAGAAGTACCAAATACTTCCTATG
Organism: Phoca vitulina; assembly: GCF_004348235.1. Classification (NCBI taxonomy): domain Eukaryota; kingdom Metazoa; phylum Chordata; class Mammalia; order Carnivora; family Phocidae; genus Phoca; species Phoca vitulina. The sequence continues at coordinate 7,098,582 of NW_022589761.1, read as the reverse complement.
TGCCAGACACTATTTCAGTCACTTTTAAAGTATTAACTTATTTAATTCTCCTAAGAGCCTTATGAGGTAGGTACTATTAGTACCACTATTTTACACATTTGGAAACAGAGGCAGATGGGCGAAGTAACTTGCCCAGTGTCACTCACCTAGTACATACAGGGCCAAGAGTAGGATTTGAACCCCAGCAGTCTGGCTGCACATTCTGCGTTCCTGACTCTTACACTGTGCTGCCTCAGTGAATTTGGCTTGAGGTTCAGTGGTCCTGGGTTACTAATTCCTTTTGGGTTCTGGACAAGGTGTGTGTACAGTCTTCTCCCAAGTACAATATCTGTTGTGCAGCCTTTAATGCTGCCTGAGTGGCCCTGAAGACCAAGGAGCTCAGCCCAAGGCCTGGATCATTTCCCTGGAACAGGTTATGAAGGCACTAAACCATATGTGATCCTCAAGCTGGAGCAGGAAGAAGCACCATGGATTTGTGAGGCAGCATGCTCAGGCTGCCACTGTCAGGGTAAGTATACATCCAGCAAAAGAGGTACTATGGGAGGCTGGCACCTTTGGGATTTTGTTCAGAGTCCAGCTCTCAAAAGCCTTAGAGCTTTGCAAGCAGCTGGAGACATTTCTCTGAGAGCTTTAGCCTTCTTGATGACCCTTCATCCTCCATGCACCCCACCTCCTTTATCCAGGTGTTCCTTCTCCTCCTCATCTCATCTCTCCCTGTGTTCTTGCTCCATTGCCCTTTCTCTAGAATCCTTGGTCTCTTAAGGTTTTCAGTACACCTTCTCTTTCACATTCAGGCATTCTTACAAATAAGCTTCTGTCATTCTCCCGCTCCGGCTGGTCCCTTCCTATTTCCTATTCTCACAGTTTCCAGGTAAAATGCCCCAGACCTGCCTGCCATACCCACACTCTCACTTCCCATCCTTTCCTTATCCCTTAGTCCTTTAGTTTCCTTAAGTCCAAGAGGAGGAAGTATTAAATTTCAGGTAACCAAGGACAGCGGGGCAGTAAAGCACATGACTGAGCTTGGCCCATCTTAACTACTTTCATTTAACATTCAGAATAACTGCCCCTTTCCCATCAGCTCTGTAAAATATCCCAACAATACCCATGGCACCCCAAGTGTTGGTAACCTACTCTTAAGGATGCCTTTGAACTTCTACTTCTCCACAAGAGTCATGGGCTTAGCAAGAATAGTCAGTGCTGTCTGTTCCCAATCTGTTTATGCCACTTACGCTTGGTGTAGTAATCACATAATTGAATTAAATATTACATGAACCCCAAAAACATTCAAGTCATTTTCATGCTTCTCCCAAAATGATGTCTCTGAAATTACTACCATCCACTGTTCATCCACCTTGGTTGTAGTAGTAGCAGCAACAGCACTAGAAGTATTGGCCAATGTGTGTGCTCACTCTATGCCAGATTTGTTCTCAGCCCTTTACATATATCATTTCATTCAACCCTTACAACACCTGTGAGATATCCAGCCTTTATTACCCCATTTACAAATGAAACAGTCACAGAAAAGTTAGGAAACTTATCTAAGAACATATAGTAAAGTAAGGGACTGAACAGAGATTTGAGCCCATGTGGTCAGGTTTCAGAACCAGTACTCTTAACCATCACATTCTGGTGCCCTCTAGGATGTATTTTGCGTCATTAAACTACGCTCATCAACCTTCCTGAAACCATAGTAACCTGGCTATCAGCTGCCTTTCTTTTCCCTCTTTTAAGAGCCACACATTTTTTTTTTAAAGATTTTATTTATTTATTTGACAGAGACACAGCGAGAGAGGGAACACAAGCAGGGGGAGTGGGAGAGGAAGAAGCAGGCTTCCCGCTGAGCAGGGAGCCCGATGTGGGACTCGATCCCAGGACCCTGGGATCATGACCTGAGCCAAAGGCAGATGCTTAACGACTGAGCCACCCAGGCGCCCCAAGAGCCACACATTGAATAGCAAGGTTCTATATGACACCTCAGTAACAGGACTGACAAACTACAGCCTATAGTTTGGCCACCTGATTTTGTAAATAAAGTTTTTTTGGAACCCAGCCATGCCTTTACATTTATATACTGTCTTATGTTTGTCAAATACAATGGGAGAGTTGAGTAATTTTGACTGAAACCATATGGCCCACAAAGCCTAAAATTTACTCTCTGGCCCTTTAAGAACATGTTTGTCAACCACTGCTCTACAATATCCCATCTTCTTCAAAGTTATTACTTTGTACCCTCTGACATATTCCATTTCATTTGTGCCAGTGTTGTGAATCTTCTCTACTTGTACAACACCCTTCCCTGCATTTAGTTATGGTTCATGCTTTCTGGTCATGTATTGTGCATTGTTTAAATTCTTAGCGTATTTCTCAAGTAATTTTATTCTAGATCATATTAATAGAATAAAGAAAGGTCTGCTGTATTTTCTCCAGAAAACATTTGTCAAGTTAATGTCCAGAGGAAAAGACAAGACATGATTTTGAAACAAGGTGCATTCATCAGCAAGAAAACATTGCCCAAGGAAAGAAGCCATGAAAGCAATAAGTTTGGGAAAATATCACCTCTGAGCACTAATGTTTTTCCTTCAATTCAAAACCCTACTAACTGGGACTCCTGTGGAAAGAGTGCAAACCATAATTTAGATTTTATTGGTTTTAAGAGAAGCTATTCAAAAAAACAAGATGAGTGCTGTGGATGTGGGAAATTGTTACAACGTACAAACCATGATAGAAGACCTAATGGAGAAAAACTCTGGGAATGCAGTCATTGTGAGAAAGCTTTCAGCCACAACCCAGCACTTATGTATAAACCAGCAGTAACCAATTCTCTTGTGTATAAACGTAAGAGGGTTCCACCTACAGAGAAACCCCATGTCTGTAGCGAGTGTGGGAAAGCCTTCTGCTACAAGTCTGAATTCATTAGGCATCAGAGAAGTCACACTGGGGAGAAGCCATATGGATGCACTGACTGTGGGAAAGCCTTTTCCCATAAGTCAACCCTCATTAAACATCAGCGAATTCACACTGGGGTAAGACCCTTTGAATGTTTTTTCTGTGGGAAAGCCTTCACTCAGAAGTCACACCGCAGAGAACATCAAAGAACACATACTGGAGAGAGACCCTTTGTGTGCAGTGAATGTGGGAAGTCATTTGGTGAGAAGTCATACCTCAATGTACATCGAAAAATACACACAGGAGAAAGACCATATCGTTGCAGAGAATGTGGGAAAGCCTTCAGCCAAAAGTCATGCCTCAATAAACATTGGAGAACTCATACAGGAGAAAAACCCTATGGATGCAGTGAATGTGGCAAAGCTTTTTATCAGAAGCCAAACCTCAGCAGACATCAGAAAATTCATGCCAGAAAGAATGCCTATAGGAATTAAAACCTGATAATTGTGAGAAAGCCTTAATCATTATATGTGGAGGCATTCATTTTTAGGAGGAATCTTATTGATTTAATGAATTTGGACAAAATGTTTTACCATAAGGGAAGTCATGTTCTAACTGTGATAGAAATTTTTATACAAAGATTGTAGAAAATACTTTATAAAACAAACATGGTTACTCTGGCTTATGAAAGTTTAAAAATATGTTAATGGAATGACAACAGCATACAAAATATATGTGAAGAGAATTGGTATATTCTGGTATATTCCACAGTGAGCCACATAATAAGCATTATATTTTGGAAATGTAAATGTGAATTTAATGTAAATTGTGAATATCAAGCATATGTGTCACGTAGTATGTAGAATGCCATTCACCAACTTTTCCACTTTAAATATCACCATTGTCTTTTAATGTCTTAACAATATAAAAAATAATGATAATAACATTTGTTAATGTTAAAAAGGCAAAGCTAAGGAATAGTTTCACAACCTAATATTGGATGAACAAAATACTATAAACTTGATTACTCAGCACAGCCATTATTTGACAAAAAGTAGTGTGGCCATGGTATATTGTGCACCTCTTCTGTTTTCTTAGTCTTGCTTAACATGCCTTGCAGCAAATTAGTAGGAAAGACACTGTTTATATGAGTCTTATAATTCAGAAATGCTTCATGCAGAGACCAAAGAAGGAAAATTTTTCTGTTTTTATTTTTTCTTTTTGCAAATTAATTCAGCAACATCCACTTTTCTTCCCTATCAATTTCCCTGTGAATGTCCTGGGCACTAAAACCCAAGTTGTTTCATCATTCCAGTCTTTGAACAAAGTCTACTTCCCTGAGCTGCCATGTCATCCAAATAAAACAAATGGCCATATTGTTCAAGATTTGCCTCCCTATAAGAATGCCTGATCCAGAATGAGAAAGAAAGCAATCACATGAGCACTGGGTGTTGTGTTTAAGTGATGAATCACTAAATTCTACACCTGAAACTAATATTACACTGTATGTTAACTGGAATTTAAATAAAAACTTGGAAAAAAAAGAAACAATCACAGATAAAGATGTGATTAAAAGAATGATAAAAGATATTTCTTACAACTGTAGATCAGCATGCTTTTAAAAGAGGAAATAAATGTTTTTCTAGCAAAATGTAAGTTAGAAAAATTGCAATAAGAAGTAGAAACTTGATAGAACAATTACCATTGAAGAGTTTGGAAAAGTGATTAAAGATCTAGGATTGAAAAATGCTCCAGGCCCAGATGTTTTTATAATTAGTTTCATCTAACTTTTTTTTGTAGGCTCCATGCCCAGCATGGAGCCCAGCGTGGGGCTTGAATTCATGACCCTGAGATTGAGACCTGAGCTGAGATCAAGAATCGGATGCCCAGGGGTGACTGAGCCACCCAGGTGCCCCTCATCTAACTTTTAAAGAGTAATACCAGTGTTATTTGAAATATTTCAGCCCATAGACTATGATCCCCAATTTATTTTATGAAGTCAGAATAAGTTTTAACACCAAAACCAAATCAAAGTAGTGGAAAAAAGAAAACCCCAAACCAGTCTTACTCATGAGTTTAGAAACAAAAAATTTTAATTAGAATAATAGCAAATAGAATTCAGCAGTATACCTAAGAATGATGTATTATAATGACCAAGTAAGAATTATTCCAAGAATGCAGAGCCAATGCAGTAATAGGAAATACATCAGCAAAATTAACAGTTTGAAAGAGAAGATGCCATCATAGATGCTGGAAGGTATTTAACTGAATTTTGCAAACATGTAAGTTAAATTGTAATATATAATAACCACTTAAGATTCTCTTTACCAAAACTCTATAGCATATATTCTGTTAAAACCATTTTTTGAAGATTAAGAATTTAATAGTATTAGAGATAAAAGTGTTCACTGCTGTCTATTTTTACTAAATATTGTCTTAGAGTTTCCAATGAAGGCAATAGAAAATAAAATTAAATAATTGGTATAAACAATAAAAAAGGTAAAATTTTTTGCTGATGATATGATTGTATATCAATAAATGAAGAGACTAGTAATTGTTTTGAGTTAAAAGACAATTTTCTGAGAAGACAGTATAGAAATTAAAAGCTTCTCTCTGTAAACATCTAATAACATATATGCACTTCTTTTGGAATTACACTAAATGTCTGTGCCTTTTTTTTTTTTTTAATCTTATGTGAAATGATCTTAAAGTCCTTATGGAAAAACATTTGTTCTAACAATCTAAAGAAGAAAAGTATGAAAAAGAAAATTGCATACCAGATGTTGGAATATAACATGAAGTCACTTTAATAAAGTATTGGCAAAGGAACCGATAAATACATCAATGGAACAGCATAGAATACCCTGAAATAGACCTTAGTGTATATGAACTTTCTCATATATGGAAAAGCTAGAATTTCAAACCATAGGGGAAAGGAATCGTTTATTTAAAAAGAATTCTGTTACAATTGGCTTTTAATCAGGAAGAAAGTAAAGTTGGACTAGCAGCACCAACCATATAAAAAAAATCCAGGTGGATTTCAGATTTAAATTTTTTAAATCATAAGTTCTTAAAGGAAAATGAAAGACTACACGTACAGTTTAGGAGTTAGATTAATTTTATCAACACAGGATAAAAGCTATTAAAAAATAAAAAATAGGGTGCTGGGGTGGCTCAGTCCATTAAGCCTCTGACTCTTGATCTCAGTTCATGAGTTCAAGCCCTACATTGGGCTCCATGCTGGACATGGAACCTACTTAAATAAAAATAAAAAATAGGAAAAAATTGACTACGTAAAACTATGATCTTTTGTATGGCAAAAGGTGCCATCAACAAAGTCAATACATTATAATTTTGGGTGAAATACTTGCAAAGCCAGTCAGAGAAGTGCTTTTCAGATTGACAGGAAAGCGATAACTCAATGGCAAAACATGGCAGAAAATGTGAATAGACAAGTTGTAAAAAGAGCAAATCCAAGTGGCTGGTGGGACCATCAAAAAATGTATAGCCTTGGTAGTTGTTGGGGAATACAGATTAAAGTCATAATGAGATAACTGTATGCAATCAAACTGACAGAAAATGGCAGGAATGCTTTTTGCTGTCCCAACAAAGGTTGTTCTTATACCCTGCTGGCGGAAACATAAATTACAGCTCTTTTGAAAAGCAATCTGGCAACCTCTATTATAACTTAAAATATTTATGCCACTTCGGGGAATCTTCTCTTAGAAGTAAAACCCCAATACATAAAGGACAGATGAATATGTATATTTATTATAAAATTGTTCCTACTGGCAATAAAACACTAGAATCAAAATAAATGCCCATCAGTAGGGAAATTGGAAGAGGGGAGAAACTAGTATATCCATTCCATATAATGTTTATATAGCCATTAAGGTGGACAAATTAAACTATGCTAGTGGACTTGAACAGAATTCCACAATGTTTTCTTGAGCAAGAAAAGTACAAGTAAGTGTGTAAAAATATGAGCCTGTTTTTTAAATCAGTGACAAAATTCCTCTAGCTGTTTGAGTGAAAAACATGTATCCATGTATGTTTGTGTATGATTTTCTGTGCATGAAGAAAAGTATAGAAGAGTATACATTGGGTTGGGGGGAGGTGGGTGATGCAGGTTGGTTATGAGGGAGTCAAGGAAAATGAAAACCAAATAGAAAAAAATATATAAATGAACCAAGTATGATATCTCAAATGTGTGATTAAAATTATTTCAGTGGGGAGCTAGAACTCTGCTAATTTGTGGAGATGTTCATGGTATATTGTTAAGTGAAAAGAGAAAATTGCAGAATAATGTATATGAATCTATTTTTTAAAAAATAAAACTGTATGTGTATATATATGCATGTATGTTTCTGTGAACAAAGAAAAGTATGGATGGATATACAGCAAGGTGTTAATTAACATTGGTTACCTTGGTGGGCGGAAGGGAAAAATAAGCAGTTGTTTAATTTATTTATCTTTGTATTGTTTTACTTGTTACAACATATATTACTTTTGTAATTTGAAAAACAAAATAAAGGGGGTAAATGTTTCAAAATGCAGGAAGCATTCCAGGTGTTTCTGTTTTCTGATAAGATGGCACCCTGACCTGGTCTACGGTCATTCCTCCAGCTCAGTCCTTTGGCTATCACCAAAGTAAAAGTAAATGTCTAGGTTGTTACTTGTGCTTCTGAAGAGCAAAAGTAAATACTGTGAGAAACTCCCAAGTAGAGGCTTTTTGTTTGTTTTTATTTCAAAATAATTTTTGATTTATTAAAAAAGTTACAAAAGCAGTTCTTATATAGTCTTCATCCAGTTTCTCCTAATGTTAACGTCTTATATAAACTTAGTATAATTATCAAAACCAGGAAATTAACATAGATACAAACTAGTAATTAAACTATAGTCCTTGCCACTGATTCCAGATCCTGTGGTGCATTTACTTGTTATTTCTCTTCTGTCTCCTCCAATTTGTGGCAGTTCCTCAGTCTTTTCTTGTCTTTCATGACTTAGACACTTTTTTTTTTTTTTTTTAAGAATACTGGCCAGTTATTTTGTAGAATATTCCTCAGTTTGGGTTTGATCCCGTATTTTCTCTGATTACATTAAGGTTATGCATTAATACTACAGAAGTAATATATCCTCAGAGCATAATACCAGAGGATACACGATGTTGATGTGTCTTGTTGGTGATGTCACCACTGATCACATGGTTAAGATGCTTAGATTTCTCCACTCTAAAGGTACTATTTCTTCCTTTGTAGTTAATAAATCTCTTCGGCAAGATAATTTTCAGAGAATTTTTAAAAAAATACATTCCAGCAGGTTCTAGCTCCAGAGATTCTGTTTGATTAGCTCTGGCTAAGGGTTCAAACATCCCTAGTAATTCTGATGAGCAGACAAGAGTGGACTTTGGATGTGGATTACACATGTAATTGTTAGCCTTGAAACAAAGCATCATCCTCACAGAACAGATAGTAATGAGGAACACTGAATTGTGACATTTATGAATACTGGTCTTTAATAACCTAGGTGTGTTAGTTATCTAGTGCTACCTAAAAAATTATCAGAGACTTAGTAGCCTAAAGCAACACACATTTATTATCTTACAGTTTCTCTGTCAGGAGTCCAGATAGGGCTTAGCTAGGTCCTCTGATTCAGGGTCTTACAAGGTTGTAGTCAGGTATTGGTCAGAACAGTGGTCTCATCTGATCCTCAACTAGGGAAGGATCTGCTTGCAAGATGACATGGTTAGACTAAGGGCCTCAGTCACTTGCTGGCTGTGGGCCAGACAGTAACCCAGTTCCTTGCCATATGGGCCTCTCTGAAGTCCAGCTCTCTAGAGAGGGTAGAGGGGCTGGATACGGAGTTGTTAATTGATCATTCCTATTAAGGAAGCCTCCATAAAAATCACAAAGGACGGGGTTTGGAGAGTTTCCAGGTTGATGACATTCACATACTAGGAGGGTGACACACCCCACAGGACAGAGAAGCTCCTGCACTCGGGATCATCTCAGACCTAGTCCTATCTTTCTATCTTGATGTTCATCTATATCCTTTATCATATCTTTTTATAATAAACTGGTAAACAGCAAGTAAACTTTTTCCTGAGTTCTATAAGCCACTCTAGCAAATTAATCAAATCTTAAGAGGGCATCTTGGGAACTTCCACATTATAGCTGATGGGTCAGAACCACAAGTCATCTAGATTTGTGATTGCTATCTGAAGTATCTGTGGGCCTGGGGGTGGGGGACAGTCATGTGAGACTGAGCCCTTATGAGACCTGGTGCTATCTCCAGGTAGATAGTGTCAGAATTGAGTTAAATTGTAGGCCCCCAGCTGGTGTCACAGAATTGCTTGGAGTGGGGAAAACTCCCACACATTGGGTGTCAGAAGTTTCATGAGTGTGGTAGTAGTGTGAGAGTAAAGGAGAAACAAGGAGACCTGACATTTTCCCAACGCACCTTGTAAACAGCAAAGAGCCTGTTGTAGTCCAAAAAAGAAACCTAAAATTTTAGTGTACATGAGAAGTGTTGGAAAATCATTTCCCTTACATTCTCACCTTCTGGTTGATTCCACTTTAAAAACTTAGTTTGGGGGGTGCCTGGGTGGCTCAGTCATTAAGCATCTGCCTTCGGCTCAGGTCATGATCCCAGGGTCCTGGGATCTAGCCCCGCATCAGGCTCCCTGCACCTCGGGAAGCCTGCTTCTCCCTCTCCCACTCCCCCTGCTTTTGTTCCCTCTCTCGCTGTGTCTCTCTCTGTCAAATAAATAAAATAAAATCTTAAAAAAAAAACAACTTAGTTTGAAGCTAATTAAATTAAAAACAAGCCAGTGGAGGGGCACCTGGATGGCTCAGTTGGTTAAGCGTCTGCCTTCGGGCTCAGATCATGATCCTAGGGTCCTGGGATTAAGCCCTACGTCAGGCTCCCTGCTCAGTGGGGAACCTGCCTCTCCCTCTTCCGCTCCCCCTGCTTGTGCGCGCTCTGTCAAATAAATAAATAAAATCTTAAAAAAAAAAAACAAAACAAGCCAGTGGTGTTGGGGGTGGGGAAATTGGCCTGATACTATGGGATGCCATAGACTCCTAGTTAAAATAGTAATATGACCCAATATAAATTAAAACGGGAACTTCCAAGGATTAAAATGTATTATATAAACTAATTTATAGAGGGGTGATTATCCCTGCTACTTCTCCATTTGACAGCCTAATTTTGCCTGCCTTAAACCTGGAAGAAAATAAATACATAAATAAATATATAAATAAAACATAAGTACATAAAGTGAATGAATGATGCCTCATGGTGAATTTACTACAACCTTAATGCTGTGGTCCCATCCATTAGAGGCCCCATACTCAATATCCAGTATTATTAAAACTACTGATTCTATTCAATCAACAACTGGTAAATATTTGGCTCTTACAGATTTGGCTAACATATCCTGTTTAATGCCTATTTCCATAGCCTCTCACTTGCAGTTTGTCTTTGCCTCCACAGGAACATTATAAATCTTTTCCAGGCTACCCAGGGGGTACCTCAACAGCTTTGTCATCACAAACTTTGCAAATAAAATCTTAACTGTATCTGCTTTTCTCTAGGAGCATGAGTATGGTACTACATTAATGGCATTCTCCTGCAAGGAGATTCATTTGACACTCATTACAGACATACAAGTCCAACATGTTTTAGTCCTTTTGGGGTTCTATAGTCCTCATTTATAAATTTTACTTTATCTAATTGATGTTGCCATGGATAAATTAGCCCTCCTTAAATGGGGCTCTCTTCAACAAATGGCTTAAAGTCTCCAAGTTAAAATCAACAGTCACTCTTGTTAGTGCCCTCAGAAATTTCTTCACCATAGAGGCTTTGGTAACTTCTACTCATGCCTCCTGGAGTCTGTGGACCACTTAAGATGGCCATAAGCTATCCAATGATGAGTTTCTGATGCAAGAAACTGCTCATCTTGGCCTCATGCTATGCACCATTAAGACAACCAGGGGCTGGCTATATATGGGGCTCTCCTAGAAAGAAAGGCTTTCACAGACCCTGAGGCTGTGACCCTCCATACCCAGCTTCTCATTATGCTTTGGGCCATGGAAACAGTGCCTCACAAGCTTGACACAGCTACTGAGACCTCAAGACAGGATGGAGCCAAATCTGGGCTAACGTATGCCTCCTGCAGGAGAGCTGGACTCCTCTGTCCTCAGTCCTTTGCCAGACGCCATGGTGCTGGAGGAGGTCTCCCCTCCCTCTGGTGCCCTCACTTCCTAGGAGCCTTTGGGATCAACTGAATAGTAATGAGAGTTTGTAGACTATACAGATAACACTGCTAACCATCTTATGTGATAGAACTCAGTGTAACGTTGCTGTTCCCCATCCCTTAGCCAGGATTTTCTTCATAAATGATAGGACCCAAGGGACAATACATTTGGGCAAACTTCAGGCAGTCACCTTAGCATTGGACGTCCCAGCCAACAAATGGCTCCATCTTTATATTCATTACAGACTACTGGTCCGTTGCTTAAAAAGTATTCCCTTCAGGGTAAAAAAGTCTGTTGCCTCACAGACACCCAAGATATAAATCAGTATTACACATGGCTCTACATACATTAAGACCACAATATAAGGCCTTGCCAGGACACACCTTATTTCTTTCAGAGTTCTAGGCATTACTGATAGTAACCAAGGCACATAATTCACTTCTCAGAATGCACAATGCTGGGCTCTTGGAAGGCATTCAACAGAACTTTCATGTCCCAAATAGGTCCCAGATAGTCCGTTTAACTGAGACATAATGGTGTCCTCAAGTCCTTTTCAAATACCAGTCTGACAAATAGATGCCTAAATGGCCCTCTCTCTTGCCCTGGGACTTAATCTCTTAATTAAAGGTTCCTTGGCTAATTTAATTTATACCTCATACCAACGCTAAAAAACTTTCTCTCATCACTGTTTCTTATATTTAAAAGGGAAATGTGGGGGCACCTGGGTGGCTCAGTCGTTAAGCGTCTGCCTTCGGCTCAGGTCATGGTCCCAGGGTCCTGGGATTGAGCCCCGCATCGGGCTCCCTGCTCCGCGGGGAGCCTGCTTCTCCCTCTCCCACTCCCCCTGCTTGTGTTCCCTCTCTCCCTGTGTCTCTCTCTGTCAAATAAATAAATAAAATCTTTAAAAAAATAATAATAAAGTCCTTTTAAAAAAATAAAATAAAATAAAAGGGAAATGTGGGGCACCTGGGTGACTCAGTCAGTCTTGATTTTGACTCAGGTCATGATCTTAGAGTTGTGAGATTGAGCCCTGCGTTGGGCTCCACACTAGGCATGGAGCCTGCTTAAGATTCTCTCTCTCCCTCTGCCCCTCCCCCCACCACTCAAAAAAATTAAAAAATAAAAAATAAAAGGGAAATGTGTCTTATCTCCATGTATATAAAGACTCATTATATATGATGTCCTTTAATAATGCCTCTCCCTGTTTTCTAAAGATTTATTTATTTGAGAGAGGGAAAGAGCACAAGCGGGGGAAGGGGCAGAGGGAGAAAGAGAAGCAGACTCCCTGATGAGCATGGAGCCTAATATGGGGCTCAATCCCAGGACCCTGGAATCATGACCCAAGCCAAAGGCAGGCGCTTAACTGACTAAACCAACCAGGCACCCCTCTCCCTGTCTTTATACATTTTTTATGTTGCCATAAGCACTGGAGGCCAGATTGAGGGCACAAACCCTCCTGAGATCCTTTAATCATAGATTGTTTCATGGGTAGCTGCTAATCTGACATGGGACCCATTTGAGCTAAATTTCCACCATAGAACAAAAAACCTGTCAAGTGCTGCTGCACAACATTCTGTTGTCTTATTCCTATTGGTCTGGGTGATTTCACTGGTTTACAGTTCAGAGGCCCCAACCCTCCAAAAAAGCCACACTTTCAATAAAACATGGCAAATGCTAAGATTCATATCAACTCAAGTGGGTACCCACTTAGAAATGTCACCTCAGTCCCACATGCCAGATGATATCACTTTGGTCCAGGAGCTTTCTGTGGAAGATGACATCACCTTAAATGACATCACCCCAGCCCAAGACCAAGATGATTTTGCCCCTTCACTGCAGACAGCTTTGCCCAGGACACCAAAACCTTCACTCTGGTGACACCTATGGGAACTGCCTCTCTTAAGGCAATGTCCTAAGGACATCTATTGCTTTTTTTTTTTTTAAGATTTTATTTATTTATTTGACAGAGAGAGACAGCAAGAGAGGGAACACGAGCAGGGGGAGTGGGAGAGGGAGAAGCAGGCTTCCCACTGAGCAGGGAGCCCGATACGGGCTCGATCCTGGGACTCCAGGATCATGACCTGAGCCAAAGGCAGATGCTTAACAACTGAACCACCCAGGTGCCCCGCTTTTCTTCCTTGAGATTAGGAATCCAGTTATGTATCCTGAGCTCACTGTATGTTTAGTTCATTATTTTCATATACCCTTTGCTCCCTGCCACAATTTATACCTCTAGAGTCCCATGTATAAAGGGAAATCTGGTGGAAGTCACTACTATTTGTGTCATTCTAAAAATTAATGGAGATTATTGCTTTCCCCAGGAGGCATCCACCTCATAGTAGTCAACTCCTTGATTCCCAGAGGAGAGGACCACTCACTCCCCAGTGCTTTCTCCTGCTATCCCACCTCCAAATTTTCACCCCGACTATCTGTCCTGCATCTCCAACCATAACTATTTGTTACATACAAATACCACTAATTGTTACATATACTTCACTAAATTATCAGTTCATATCCTCCAACAACATGGTTGCTGGGCCTGAAACCTTGAGCCACAAAATACACTGAGATACCATTGTCAAAAAATACATGTACATATATATTTGACTAGGTATATATACTTTGTTTCTATGATTTTGAATAGCTTGGATAGTTCATATGAATGGAATATCGTATTTGTTCTTTTGCAACTGGCTTATTTCACTTAGCATGTCTTTTGGGTTCATCCATATTGTAACATGTGCCAGGATTTCCTTCTTTCTTAAGGCTGCATAAAATTCCATTGTATGTAGGTATCACATTTTCCTTATCCATTCATCTATCAGTGGACATTTGAGTTCTTTTAATTCATTGAGCATCCTTACGATGGTAATTTTGAATTCTTTGGCAATTCATATCTGTTTATTTAGGTTCGGCTTTTTATTTTATTTTATTTTTAAAAAGATTTTATTTATTTATTTGACAGGGAGAGACATAGCGAGAGACAGAACACAAGCAGGGGGAGTAGGAGAGGGAGAAGCAGGTTTCCTGCCGAGCAGGGAGCCTGATGTGGGGCTCGATCCCAGGACCCTGGGATCATGACCTGAGCCCAAGGTAGACGCTTAACGACTGAGCCACCCAGGCGCCCCTAGGTTCGGCTTTTTATTTATTTATTTATTTATTTTTAAAGGTTTTATTTATTTGACAAAGAGAGAGACACAGCGAGAGAGGGAACACAAGCAGGGGGAGTGGGAGAGGGAGAAGCAGGCTTCCCGCCGAGCAGGGAGCCTGATGCGGGGCTCGATCCCAGGACCCCTGGATCATGACCTGAGCCGAAGGCAGACGTTCAACGACTGAGCCACCCAGGTGCCCCTAGGTTCGGCTTTTTAAAGATTTAATTGGTTCCTAAATGTGTCATGGTTGACTGCTTCTTTTATGTTTTATTTTTGTTGTGGAGATTCAGCATCTGAAGAATCAGTCAACTGTCTCAGACTTTGTGGTCTCCTTTACTACAGGCAAGACTTTTTCCACATAGTCTGGCTAGAGATTCTGGAGACCTCTCTCAAGCCTTTTCTGGGCATGCATCCTTCCAGGGCTTGTGTGTGTCATCTATTTGAAAAGGTTTACTGGTTTCTACTCAAGAGCTCCCCCTTGTGTCTGTCTCCGATATTGCAGCATATCTGTGGGGCTGTTAGTAAATCATGGTCTGGGGCTCCTCCTAGTATTTATTAGTGGTACGGTAGACTCTAGCGCACACTTCATGTCTTTATTCTCAGAAATCCCCTCAACCTGTTGCTACATTCTGTCAGTACTTGGATACAAGCAAGACAGACACCGGTCCCCTTGGGTAGCCCCTCTAAAAGTCACTTAGAGACTAACATTCTACTCCTTTCCATCCCCAGAGAGAAGATGGTAGTTGGGGATTTCCAATCAAATGCGCCTTGGTTTGGGGGCAGGTGGGGACACTCAGATGAGAGGGAACAGGGAGTATCACAAACTTCCTACCAGGCTTCTATGCCCTTGGCCTTGTGCTTGCCTGGGGTGTAAGAACCTCTTGACTGGTTTCTGGATTTCTCAGTTATTTTGTTGATTTGTAAAATCTGTGTCTTCCTATTCCATCATCTTGCTGATGTTACCTTGTGTACAAGTTTCTGTGTGATCACAAGTTTCAACTAGCTAGTAAACAGCAAGGAGCACGATTACTGGATTGTATACTAGGAGTATGTTAGTTTGCAAGAAACTGCCAAACTGTCTTCCAAAGTGGCTGTAACTGTTCTGTATTCCCATCAGCAATGAATGAGGGTTCTTATCCCACATCCTATCCAGCATTTGGTGTTACCAGTGTTTTGGATTTTAGCCATTCTTACAAGTGTGTACTGGTATCTCGTTGTAATTTACAATTCTTTTATGACTTGATATTGAGCTTTTTTTTTTTTTTTTAAAGATTTTATTTATTTATTTGATAGAGAGAGTGAGAGAGCACAAGCAGGGGGAACAGTAGAGGGAGAGGGAGAAGCAGGCTCCCCGCCAAGCAGGGAGCTCGATGCGGGGCTCGATCCCAGGACCCTGGGATCATGACCTGAGCCGAAGGCAGACGCTTAACCATCTGAGCCACCCAGGCGCCCCGAGCATCTTTTTGTATGTTTATTTGCCATCTGTCTATCTTCTTTGGTGAGATGTTCAGATTTTTGCCCAGTTTTTAAATTGGGTTGTTTCTGGGGCGCCTGGGTGGCTCAGTCGTTAAGCGTCTGCCTTAGGCTCAGGTCATGATCCTGGGGTCCTGGGATCAAGCCCTGCATCGGGCTCCCTGCTCTGCAGGAAGCCTGCTTCTCCCTCTCCCACCCCCACTGCTTGTGTTCCCTCTCTCACTGTGTCTCTCTCTGTCAAATAAATAAATAAAATCTTTAAAAAAAATTAATAAATTGGGTTGTTTCCTTATTGTTGAATGTTAAGAATTCTTTGTATATTTTGGATATTAATCCTTTATCAGATATGTCTTTCACAAATATTTTCTTCTAGTGTATGGCTTGTCTTCTCATTCTCTTAACAGTGTCTTTTGCAGAGTAGAAGTTTTTAAATTTTTAATGAAGTATAGCTTATCAATCATTTCTTTTGTGGATCATGCTTTTGGTGTTGTATCTAAAAAGTCATCACCAAACCTAAAGTCATCTGTATTTTCTCTTATGTTATGTCCTATGAGTTCTACAGTTTTGCATTTTACAATTAGAACTATGATCCATTTTGAGTTAATTTTTGTGAAGGCTGTGAAGGTCTGTGTCTAGGTTTTTTTTTTTTTTTTTTTTTTTTGGCATGCAGATGTCTGGCTGTTCCAGCACCATTTGTTGAAAAGACTACCTTTTCCCCATTGTATTGCCTTTGCTGCTTTGTCAAAGATTAGTATATTTGAGTGGGTCTATTTCTTGGCTCTCTAATCTGCCCCATTGACCTATTTGTCTATTCTTTCACAAATACATTATCTTTGTTACTGTAGTTTTATCGTAAGTCTTGAGGTTGGGTATTGCCAATCCTACACTTTTGTTCTTCTCCTTCAATATTGTGTTGGCTATTCTGGATATTTTGCTTTTCCATATAAAATTTATAATTTTGGTCTTTCAGTGAAACTGTTCTACTCCTGGATTGTGAACTTCCACTAGTTTTCAGTTCCCCTTCCCCAGTGTAGGACAGGATGGCTACAGTGGGCTGGAGTTGGGCATTTCTCTTCCACAGGTCAGTTAGATGCTAATAAAACCCCAGTAGGTTATTGGGGCATGCCTTGTTATGACTGCTCTAGGTGTATTTCAAAATAGTGACTTCCCCTCCTCTGCCAAAAGCACAATGGGGATTTTTCTTCAATCTTTACTATGAGAACTTGGTTGGCCTCCTGGTGGTAAAACTCATAAAAGCGTCCCCTATGACTGGGACCCCTTGGAATCTTTAATTCTCAGGTGAACTGAGCCTCTTGCAATTTGTCCATTACAGTTTAGGTTTTTCTACCCCTGTACTTGTTCACACAGAACTTCCTGCTAATGTGTTTCTGCTCTGGTAATTTTTTTGCAAGGACATGTTTTGATTCCCTCCTCATTTCCTTTTGTGTATTCTATAGTTTTCTTTGTAATTACCATGGGGATTACATATAATATCCTAAAGTTATAACAATCTATTTTAAATTGATACCAGCTTCAATTGCAGATGAAAGCTCTACTCCTTTACAGGTTGGCATATTTGTTACTGATATCACAAATTATTTTTTTTTCTTTTAAAAGATTTTATTTATTTGACAGAGAGAGACACAGCCAGAGAGGGAACACAGCAGGGGGAGTGGAAGAGGGAGAAGCAGGCTTCCTGTGGAGCAGGGAGCCCGATGCGGGGCTCAATCCCAGGACCCTGGGATCATGACCTGAGCCGAAGGCAGATGCTTAACCATCTGAGCCACCCAGGCGCCCCTATCTTAGTATTTTTTAAAATCAGGTATCTTAGTATTTTTAATGGCTTCCAAGTACTGTCTTGCGTCTTGTAGTGCCTGATATAGGGAGATGGGAAATACTCCATCCCCAAATTCCTAGTTTACCTGTAATATCTTCCTTAATTTCATCCTTTGATTCATGACTTTTGCTAAAAAACAAAATAGAAACCCCAAACATTCCTCAAGCATATACACTTCCCAAAGATGTTAAGAGCAATTAGGAGCAAACAGGATTTCATGTACAAATTAGTTTGGATTATGCTCATATAAGCCAGTTAAATGGGAGTTTTGTCTTTTTTTTTTTTCCTAACTGCACTTTTGATACGCTGCTGTGCATTGTGAATTGTGGGATTAGAAGATTATAATAGTTAAGATGCAGATATGGTAGTTGGAGGAGGTAACTCATAAAGTCACTCATTAGATTAACCACATTGATTTTAGTAGAGCATATAACATTATGTTTTTAATAAAAATACCTTACAAAAGATGCTGAGACTTGCTCAAATTCTCAATTGTTATGGAGTTTAGATATACAAATTCCAGAATTGCCACAGAATTATCTTTCATTGCATTTCAAGAATCCCTTGCTATCCAAAATCTACTTGTTTTCTGAGCTTCTGAGAGCATAGAATACTACGTTAACCAAATCAATAGGACTTCTGTTTTTTAGCAAGTGACTATCTAAAGCAAGAATTGACAAACTTTTTCTGTAACAGGTCAGGTAGTAAATATTATAGGCTTTGTAAACCACTTGGTCTATCACAGGTACTCAAATTATGTTATAGTGTGAAAGCAGCCAGACAATATGTGAATATATGTGGTTCTGTTTTAATGACTTTATGAACACTGAAGTTTGAATATCATATAATTTCATGTTACTTTTTTTTTTTAATTTCAACCAATTTAAATGTAAAAACCATGCTTAGCTTCCAGGCCATACAAAAACAGGTAGTGGTCTAGATTAGTTTGCTGTCCCCTGATTTACAACGTGATAATAAGGTTTTATCTAAAGTATTTGATTTCTGGGGTGCCTGTCAGTTAAGCGCCTGCCTTCAGCTCAGCTCATGATCTCAGGGTCCTTGCTCAGCAGAGGGTCTGCTTCTCCCCCTGCCCTCCCAACCCTGCTTGTGTGCACCTACACTCTAATAAATAAGTAAAATCTTTAAAAAAAAAATAAAGTATTTGATTTCTGACTTCAGGTAATGGGTTCAGATTGTGAATGTTTTAATAGACTGCTAGAATGAATTTGTACTTTCAGTACTATGACACTAAATTATGTTTTTGTGATCTAGTTATTTTGACATCAGGAATATGAAAGAGTCATAAAAACAGATGGTGAGCTTGTTTTCTCATTTGATTTGGAAGTTCCTTGAATATTTGATAAATTTTGCCCATAAAATGATCTGGCTTGGTGATCTAAGTGCAGCTATTTGACTATATTCAAACCTTTTCCCCCCTGCATTTATCATTTTACTCTATGAAGGGTTTACACCTCCTACTTCTGACAAATTACATTTTTCTACAAATACTGTATACTTTGTCTAGATTTCCAATTATTAGTAAATATGATAACCTCCTAATCATGTCCATATTTCATGTATTCATGTCTTCTATTTTTCCCCCTCAGAATTACCAATGTTTGTATCTATATATTTCTTTGCTGTCAAAGAAATAATTTTATTTTCCTTGAATTATTTTTGCTGTTTATTTTTACTACCTTTAATATATTTGAATATAGTTTGCTGTTACTCTTCTTGCTTTTTGTCTTGTACATTTAGTTCATTTATTAATAATCTCTTGGTGTTTGACCTATCAGCATCCCTAGAAACTCGAAAATACTCTTAACTAATAGAGAACAAACTGAGGGTTACTGAAGGTGAAGTGGGCAGGGGATGGATTAAATGGGTGATGCGTATTGAGAACACTTGATGTGATGAGCACTGGGTATTTTATGTAAGTGATGAATCACTAAATTCTACACCTGAAACTAATATTACACTGTATGTTAAACGTAATTTAAATTAAAACTTGAAAAAAGAAAAAAAACCAGCATGCCTATTGGGCTATACTTTATTTGAATACAGAGTTAGCTCCTCTCAGGTTTTTCTACATGTGTTCATTTTCACTCATTTAAATATAATTCAGGGATTGATGTCCTTCTGATTCATGTTATTTGGAAGGGTATTATTAATACTCAGATATTGTTGGCTATCACATTTTAGTTTTTTTCCCCATTTTGAAAAAGAATGCGACCTACATATGGTCTACTTTGGGTGGAAAGTGATTGAGTAAATATTTCATATTTTTCTCTACTGTTTTGACAAATGAATTTTGTTATTCTCAATATGCAAACAGATTTTTGGACAGGCATAAAATTATTGCACAGCATGAAATATAGATGTAAATGTAGACTCATTCAACCATTCTTTTTCTTTCTCGACTTTTACATCCTAGGATTTTTTTTCCTTTTTAAACTTTATGCTGAATAAGGAATAAATGTTGGTGAGAAGCTTTTCTACAAACGTTTACACCCATTGGCCGTTCTCATTATGAATTCTTTATGTCAATTAAGGTGTATAACATGGTTAAAGTCCTTTCTATAAATAATAATAATGGTGGAGGTACTGATACTAGTATTAAATAACATCTGCTAGATAGTTACTATATGTTAATAACAATCCCCCCCCAAAAAATAACAATCCCAACCATTTTCTTTTTTTCTCTTTTGAGAGAGAAAGCTCAAGCATGGGAAGTAGGGAGAGAATTCCAAGCATGCTTCTCACCGAGCATGGAGCTTGATCTCATCATCCTGAGATCATGACCTGAGCCGAAATCAAGAGACTCTTAACCAACTGAGCCACCCTGGTACCCCTCATTTTACATTTTTTGTTGTTGTTGTTAAAGATTTTATTTATTTACTTGAGAGAGAGAGAGAGAGAGGGAGGGCATGAGCAGGGTGAGGGGCAGAGAGAAAAGCAGGCTTCCCACTGAGCAGAGAGCCTGATGCAGGGCTTGATCCCAGGACTCCGGGATCATGACCTGAGCCAAAGGCAGAGACCCAACCGACTGAGCCACCCAGGTGACTCTCATTTTACACTTCTTAACTCATTTAATCCTCACAGCAATCCAACACATTAGTGTGTATGTGTTACGTACATTCATACACAAAATTATAAAGCAGCACTAACTTTTCTACAAGTATTGCAAGTATTTATGTATTTGGTTTGTGTGAACACATTTGTAAGCAAAAATAGTTTAAAAAAAAAAAGGTCTGGAAGGATAAAGAGCAAATTGATAACAGTGATTACAATAATGGGACAAACTGTTGGCAATATTTTTCAAGGAGAAAATCCTGATCAGTATTTTGACATTGAAATGTAATGTTTTTAAAGAAAAACAAACAAAAGCACTAACTTTGTATTTAGAAGGCAACTTTTATAACTAAAATTTCAGTGAGCACCATAAAGTATGTCAGTAATATTTAGCAAAATGATAATCTACCACAGAAAAATTATGATACCATTAAAAAGAATGATAAACATCTATACTTACTGAAATAGTAGCATGATAGAAGCAGGTTATGGTACAACATGCACATCATGATTACACTAAATAAAGTCTGGAAGGATATGTTGTATAATTTGAAAATAGTAATTTCTTTTCAGTAGGCTTACAAATAACCTATTTTTTTCACTGTGTGTGTGGGGGGGTTTGTTTGGTTTTTGCTTTTTTTATATAACATGAAAACTTTAGTGTTACAAAAGGAAAAGGAATAGAGCTGCCTTCAAAAACAAAGTTATAATTCTGCCAGGAATTAGAAGATAGCCTATGTAATGTAACTTACAGTATAGTATTGGTAGAAACAGATCTATGGGTTAGAGCAATAGAAAAGATGGCGCTAAACTAAGCTAACAAACTCAAACTCAAATATATAACCAAGAAGTAGCATAAAACAATGGGGAGGAAAGAATTATTTAAGAAGTAGTTTGGGACAGAATCTTTTTTGGAGGGAAGGGAGGTTTAACTTAAACCTTGAATTTACATTTTGAAACACATTCAACAAATTATGTATAAAAGAAAATTACAAATATGTTAGAAAAACAATGTTAACAGTGTTATGGGTTAAACTATGTTGAAGCCCTAACCTCTGGCACCTGCGATTGTGATCCTACATGGAAATAAGGTCTTTGCAGATGTAATCAAGATAAGGTCATCAGGGTGAGCCCTAATCCAGTATGACTGATGTCCTGTATAAGAGTCTCCTCTTATACAAGACAGAGACAGATATACACAGGGAGAATGCAATGTAAAGATGGAGGCAGAGAATGGAGTGATGCATTTACAAGACAAGGAATGTCAAAGATTGCTGTTACCAGAAACCAGGAGAAAGACATGGAACAGATTCTTCCTCAGAGTCCTCAGAAGGAATCAACGTTACCAACAACTTTAATTTTGGATTTCAAAGCTCCAAAACTGTGAGAGAATACATTTCTGTTGTTTTAAGTCACCCAATTTTGGTACTTTGGTACTTTGTTACAGTAGCCTAAAAAACTACTACACTGCTTTATTTTTTTTCCCATTACCTGTTTTTAAGATATTATTATAAAGATTATCAACAGGGCTTATCTTTCACCCAGTATGAATTCCTTCATGACGAATAAGGTCAGAGCGACTACCAAAGGCCTTTCCACATTCCTTACAGTCATAGGGTTTCTCACCAGTGTGAATTCTTTGATGTCTAGTAAGGTTTGAGCCTTTATTAAAAGCCCTCCCACATTCATTACATTCATAAGGTTTTTCATCTGTATGGATTCTCTGATGTTGAATAAGTTCTGAGCTCTGAATAAAGGACTTTCCACATTCCTTACATTCATAGAGTTTCTTGCCTGCATGAATTCTGTGATGGTTAGTAAGTGTTGAGGCACTACTAAAGGCCTTCCCACATTCCTTACATTCATAAGGTTTCTCACCAGTATGCATTCTTTGATGTTGAATAAGCCTTGAGTGTTGAGTAAAGGCTTTCCCACATTCCTTACATTCATAAGGTTTCTCACCAGTATGAATTCTCAGATGTGGAAAAAGTTGAGAACTCTTAGTAAAGGCTTTTCCACATACTTTACATTCATAGGGTTTCTCACCAGTGTGAATTCTCTGATGATCATTGAGGTTTGAGCAATAATTAAAGGCTTTTCCACATTCCTTACATTCATAGGGTTTCTCACCAGTGTGAATCCTCTGATGTTGAGAAAAATATGAACTACAACTAAAAGCCTTGCCACATTCCTTACATTCATAGGGTTTTTCACCAGTGTGAATCCTCTGATGTCGAGTAACAAGTGAGCCACGGCTAAAGGACTTCCCACACTCCTTACATTCATAGCTTTTTTCAGCAGAATGAGTTCTCTGATGTTGAATAAATTGTGAGTTCTGAGTAAAGGCCTTTCCACATATCTTACATTCACAGGGTTTCTCTTCATTAACAGTTTTTTGATGTGGAGTAAGAAATGTGGGCTGAATAAAAGTGGGCATGTCTTCATGGGTAAATATTACTTGACTAAAATGTCTCTTCTTTAGGGATAATATCTTGGTCTCACACATAGATTCCAGATCTGAAAGAAAATAAAAATGCGTGTGTTCATTTTTCCTATCTTGGGAGAGATTATAACTTCTAAAAAAGAAAAAAAGATTAAGGTGAAAATAATATCTGGGAAAGTAAATGCTTAAACAGTTCTCAAATATGGCTAAGCAATTTTCAAAACTGATAACAAAAGCATGGACACTGAGGAGAGCCAAGAGAGGAAATTCAAGAGGGTGATTAGGGAAATAAATGACCCCTATCCTGAAATTCTGATGTGAACCAGAATCTCCTGAAACTTCCATAAATACACCCTATTCAGGGGTACCCTCCATATTTTATAGTGATTCTAACCATATATACATGTTTATAAGCATATACGCTCACACACAGCATCATATTGTATGTCTTATAATCTGTGGGTAATTGACCTACGTAAAAAGACTACTGAGGAATAAATGTATTGAAATGTATAAATGGGGGGGTGCAGTCTGAGACTGTGCAAAGGGTGTACTATTGGCAAATCCACATTGAGGGATACCCTAGTCTAAGGTGCTGAATGAAACTGGCAAGAATGGTTTCAGGTAATTCTATGGATAGAGCCTGATATACTGGGGGTTCACTGAAAATAGTTTGCCTTGGAATTCTCTGATGCTGACTTTGGGAGAGAGAGCAATGGAATCTCTCTCATGGCAGTGACTAAGAAAGGAGGCAGCTTGAATATGAGAAAGAAGAGAGTAAGAATGAAATATACTCTGAGAAGAGAGGTGCTCCATGTCCACATTTTTTGTCATTCTGCATGTTTTGTCATTTCATGCATGCCTTGAAAGCACTGCAAGTATTGATTCTGAGTTTACAAATTTTAGCAAGTAGATGAATTCATACATATGGAATCTGTAAAGAGTGTGAACTGTACTTTTAATTAAAAAGGGGAACAATTTCTGTTAAAAATGACAGAAAACCTGTGAGTTTTCCACTGCTTGTTCATTAATCGATAGGAAAATTACAGTAGAAGCTTAACAAGAGGAAAGCAAAACCTCATTGGGACAATGAATAGTGGAGAAGAGACAGTAGCAATAAAATCTGAAAGCTAAAAAGCCAATGAATGAGTGATATAAATGAGTGTGCAGACCAGAGAAGCCAAACTGAGCCTGTAGTGGATGAATTCAACAGCACTAACTGATAGTGCAGATCCCTGAAAATGCAGAAGAATGGAAGGCATCAGGCATTTCTAATAGTGGGATACACAGAGAATGCTGAAAGCTAAAGAATGAATTCAAGATTGTATTAGTAGTGAGACCCCTAGGATCCTTTCCCCTATCCCATACAGGATTATACTTCCCTATTCTCACAGAAAACTAGAAATACAGAAAAATGGAACCAGAAGGAATCTGGATTCAGGAACATCAGGCATAGCTGTGGTTATGGGTACTGAACTGAGAACAAAAGATTAACAAAAAATATATATACTTGTGATAAAATAAAGAATATATTTGGTCTTTGTTCCTGGTTCCTGGCACAGAGTTTCACAAACCACTGGACTTTCCTGACTGGAGAGTCTTTTGTTATTCACAAGCTCCTTTTGATCATACCTGAGTTTTCCTAATGAGATGATTCACAGTGGGCACTTAGCTTCAAGGGAGGGTCTGGTCACTCATTGACTACATAATCAAACCCCAGTAAAAAAAAACTCAGGGCAAGGACTGGGGTAAGCTTCCTGGTTGGTAACTATATGATGTACTTGGAGGGTGACACACCTTGATTTCATGGGTGTAGAATTTCCTGTGCTTGGTACCTCCTAGACCTTGCCCTGTGTATGTCTTCAGCTAACATTTCATTGTATACTTTATATAAAATGGCAATCATAAGTACAGTGCTTTTCATGAGTTTTATGAGTTGTTCTTTTTGTTTTTTAGTTTTGTGAGTTATTCTAATGAATTATCAAACCTGAGGGGGTGTGTGAAACTCTAAATTTAGTCAGCCAGACAGATATATGTGTAGCCTGGGGATCCTGGTTGCAACCAGTATCTGAACTGGTGGCACCTTGCCCTTTAACTTGTGGAATCTGATGTTAACTCCAGGTAGTGTCAGAATTAAGTTAAAGTGTAAGACATCCATTTGTTGTCAGAAAATTTGTGCAGGCCACAATACTGAAATAACCCTGTTGATTTCATCCCAATTTAGCCCCCAGAACACTGATAATAACTTAACTCCCTCAACTAGGAATGAAAGTAAAGGTCTCTTCTCACAGGAAGATTATGCGTAAGAGAAAAGACCAAGTTACCATAAGTGGGCTGTCCTCAGTATATTAACCCAACCAGATCATCATAAAGTAAACAAGACTCAATCCCTACTACACAGAAGTTCCAATCATCTTTTTAGTATCTCACACTTAAAAATGATCAGTAAGCCATTGTTTATCAGACATTTGAGAAATGTTTTTTAACATGAAGAGCCCAAAAGAGAAAAAAGTATCTGTGAAAGAAACAATCAATGCAAGGAACAGAAGAAAATGTCAAAACATGTAAGGAATAACCTCAGAGAGCTAACAATTAAACAGGCAGAAGATGCTAAATAAAGGAACACTAAGAAAACACACACAAAGTTCTTAGAAATTAAAAACACAATAATGAAAAAAAAATATTTTTAAAAACCCCAAAAGTTCCTGTCTAAACTTGGAATGTGCACAAAATTCTGGCTTCGTTTCTCAATTGACCCTGGAAAAAATTACAGAGAATTTGGTTTTATATGGAACTGATGCAAACTGTGAAATACTCTAGGGAGATTGAAGACTGGTACAAACTTGTATGTATTTGAGGGTGGAGGCTACTTGCCTGGAGAGATGGTAACAGAAGGCAAGGAGAGGCTGGCCTGGTAGTAAAGTCTTTAAACTCTGATTTAGCCTTTCCCTGAAATGCCTTGGGACCACTGTGGCCTGTGCCTTTACCATAGAAATTGGTGGCAACTGCTCAAGCAGCTGAGTAAGTAGGATAACCTAATGGTAAAGAAAAAGTCCTGCTGGACAGAAGAATATGGCTGACCACCTGCTCTCAGGCATCTGCTCTACCTTCTCAGCTATTAAAACCCCTAGAGTTGGTGGATTACAAAAAGGAAAGGCATACTCCTCCTGTAGATGCTGCTGCTTTGTAAATGTTGAAAGATCAAACCCTGATGAGAAGAATTACCTGGTAGAGCAATAGCAAATAAAAGTTATCAGAGGTGAATCCTTAGGTCTCAGGGCTCGTCATTCTGAGCTCATCTCCTCCCATTTCTTAAATCTACCTGGAGGAACACAGACCTGGGTCTATCTCTTGGCCCTTCCCCAGACACACTGCCAGACAGTGATTGATATCCTCTTGGGAACATGAACTCACAGGCCAAAATGGCCACACATCCGAGGGTATAACTGTTGTTGAAATAAGACCACAACTACCATGATCATCTTGACAGATACAGAAAAACTGTAGAATGTGGCCAACACCTATTTATGATAACTCTGAGCAAAGCAGCACTGCAAATAGCTGAAACTTGGTAAAAGTTATCAGAACTATAGCAAAAACTGTAGTTAAGTGAAGAATTTTAGATATGCTCCCTATAAGATGGGGAAAAAGAAATGGATGCCCATTACCAATGTTACCAATTAAGACAGTCCTGGCTACCATTATAAGCAAGGAAATAACAAGTATGAGGATTGTAAGGGAAGAGATAAATCTAACAGTATGCAGATAATATAATGATCTAACTAGAAAAACAAAGAGAATAAAAAATTAACTTCAGTAAATTTGTTGGACTTCGAAATTAAAGATCAACTTACAAAAATTAGTAATATTTTGAGTAACGTTAGCAAGATGGTGGAATACTAAGTACTATTTTCTCCTGACTCCCACAAACACATCAACTCAACAGCAATACATGGGTCAATTCCCTGTGTGAGAAACCTAGAAGCTCGTTACGAGAATCCTACATTCTAGGCAAGGGTGGAGCCGGCTATATCAAAACTGGTAGGAAAACTGGAGACACCTTCTCACCATGATCCCCATTCCTGCCGTAGTGCCATACGACTGGGAGGAAACATCCAGCTTCTCCCTGAACACAAAAGAAGCTGGAGTGTACATCCAATGTCTCAACTTTTCTGAGTGCTGCCTAACTGACGTCTTGGAGGCTTGATTAGACCTGGCGTACCTTAGGCCCCTGGGGACTACAGAGAACAAAAGCACTGGTTTGAACTAGCATGCAGGCACTCACCACAGCTCCTTTCCCTGCTCAGTGCAGAGTGAGTGGGAGGAAAACTTCAGCTCACAGCTTCTCCCTGGAGAAGGAAAGAGGTGGACTGTGTGTCAAACATTCCAACTTTTCTGGGGTTTGCCTAAGGGACTGGCACCTGTCTCAACAGTCTCAGAGTGCTGTTGGAACCCAGCAGATTCAAGATACCTGAGGGCCACCAAGAACAAAGAAGGTAGTTTGAACTAGCACACAAACTCACCATAGCTCCTCCTCCTGGCCTAGTGCAGAATGAACGTGTGGAAAACTCCACCTCCAACTCGCACCATCTCCTTGAGGATGAAAAGAGTTGGACCACGCATCCAATTTTCTAACTTCTTTGGAAGCTACCCAAGGGACTGGCTTCTATCTCACTATTTCAGGACCTGGCATACACTGGACCCCCAAGGACTACAGAAAACAAAGGGAGTATTTTAACTAGCATGAAGGCACCATAGCTCTTACAGCAAGTGGGAGAAAAACCCCAGCTCCCAGTTTCTTCCTATGGGGGGAAAGAGTGCATCAAATGTGTCAACTTTTCTGGGGATTACTTGAGAGACTGGCTTCTATCTTGGAGCCCTGGAGGGACCTGGCATATTCTAGATACCTGGGAGCCACAGAGAAAAAAGAAGGTGAAGGTGATTCAAACTAGTATGCAAACACCTGACATAGCCCTTTTCCCCATTCTAGAGCAGAGCTGGCAGGCAAAACACTCCAGCTCCCACATTCTCTCTGGAAAGGAAAAGAAACTGGACCACACATCCAATGTTCTAATTTCTTCAGGAGCTACATGAGGCATTGGTGCTTGTTTCAGAGCATTGATGGGACTTGGCATACTCTAAACACCTGGAAGTCATTAATAAAGACAGTGGTTTAGACTAGCATGAACGTTTGAGAGGCTCACAGAAGCTCTGACTGGTGAAGGTCTTCTCTTCTATGAGGCTAATCCATAATGAACGGGACAAGTGGCATTTTTTTTAACATGTAGATACCAACACAAAGAATCAAGAGAAGAAAATGAAGAAGTAGAGAAACATAATCCAAACAAGGAAACAAAATAAAGCTCCAGAAAATTACCCTAATGAAATGTAGGTAGAGGAATTACCTGACAGAGAATTTTAAATAACCATCATAAAAATGCTCAATGAGCTCAGGAGAACAATGCATGAGGAAAGTGAGAATTCCAACCATGAGACAGAAAATTTAGGAAAAAAAAAAAAAAGAAATCTTGGAGCTGATGAATGCAATAACCGAACTGAAAATTTCAATAAATGGATTCAACATTCAACAGACTAGAGCAAGCAGAAGAAAGAATCAGTGAACTCAAAGACAGGTCTTTTGAAATTACCCAATCAAAGGAACAAAAAGAAAAGAGAATAAAAAAGGGTGAAGAAAGCTTAAGGTTCTTATGAGATACCACGGGATGGTCCAATATACACGTTATGGGAGTTAGAGGCAGAAGAGAGAAAGAACAAGAAAACTTACTCAAATTAGTAATGGATGAAAACTCCCCAAATCTGGGTAAGGAAATGGATGTCCAGACTCAGGAAGCCAAAGTATTCCAAAAAAGATGTACACAAAGAAATCCACACTGAGACATCATTAGAATGTCTTTGTCAATAGTCAAAGGCAAAGAGGGATGATTGTCTGGCTCAGTTGGAAGAGTGTGCAGCTCTTGATCTTGGGGTTGTGAGTTTAAGACCCATGTTGTAGAGATTACTAAAAAAATAAATAAAAACTTCAAAGGAAAAGAGAATTTTGAAAGCATCAAGAGATGACAAATTGTCACGTACTAGGGAACCCCCACAGGACTATGAACAGATTATTCAGCAAAATTTTGAAGGCTGGAAGGGAGCATGATGATATATTCCAAGTGGTGAAAGAAAAAAACTTGCCACTCAAGAACATTATACCCAGAAAAACTGTTCTTCATGAACAAAGGAGAGAGACTTTTCCCAGACAAACAAAACCTGAGGGAGTTCATCACCACCAGACCTGCCTAAAGAAAGTTTTTCAACCTAAAATGAAAGGATGATAAACAGCAACATAAGGGAATAAAAAAAGTATAAAATCCTGTTTGCAAAGGCAAATATATAGACAAACACAGAATACTGTAATACTGTAACACTGGAGGGTAAATTACTTTTAATTCTAGTATAAAAGGGAAAAGGCAAAAGTATTATAAATAACTACACATAAAAATACATTAATGGATACACTATGAATAGATTAAATTACAGCATCAGTAACAATATATGGGGGAATAAGAAGTGTTTTTGTATGTGATTGAAATTAAGTTCTCAGCTTAAAACATATTGTTACAAGATATTTTATGAAAGCCCCAGGATATCCACAAAGAAAATACTTATAGAGATTATAAAAAAGAAAAATAGAAAGGATTCAAAGCGTATCAATACAAAAAAAATCAAAGAAACAAAAAGACAGGAAGAAAAGAAAAAAGGACAAAAGAACTATAAGAACAGAAAAACAACAGGGGCGCCTGGGTGGCTCAGTCGTTAAGTGTCTGCCTTCGGCTCAGGTCATGATCCCAGCGTCCTGGGATGGAGCCCCGCAGCCCCGCATTGGGCTCCCTGCTCAGCGGGAAGCCTGCTTCTCCCTCTCCCACTCCCCCTGCTTGTGTTCCTTCTCTTGCTGTATCTCTCTCTGTCAAATAAATAAATAAGATCTTAAAAAAAAAAAGAACAGAAAAACGACAAATAGCAACAGTAAATCCTTTCCTATCAATAGTAACTTTAAACGTAAGTGGATTAAACTTCCCAAAGTGGCTGAATGGATAAAACAAGATCCAACTATATGCTGTCCTCAAGAGACCCACTTTAGATTTAAGGACACACATATCGGCTAAAAGTGAAGAGATGGAAAAAGATATTCCATGTAAATGGTAACCTAAAGACAGCTAGGGTGGCTATACTTATATCTGACAAAACAGGCTTTAAGTAAAAAACAGTCACAAGAGACGCAGAAGGACATTATATAATGATAAAAAGGTCAACTCACCAGGAAGATACAGCAATTATAAATATATACACACCCAACATCAGAGCACTTACATATATAAAGCAAACACTGACAAAACTAAAGTGAGACATAGACAAAAATAATTGGACACTTCAATGGCCTACCTGCAATAATAGATAAAACCACCAGACAGAAAATAAACAGTGACTTGAATACTACCATAGATCAAATGGACCTAACAGACCTATATAGAACATTTCACTCAGTAGTAGCAGGATATATTCTTATCAAGCACACATGGAATATTCTCCAGAACAGATCATATATTAGGTCACAAAACAAGTCTTTCAAGAAATTTATTAAGAAGAATGAAATCATACCAAGTATCTTTTCTGACCACAGTGAATGAAACTAGAAATCAACAGCAGAATGAAAACTGGAAAATTCACAAATATGTTGAAATTAAACAATACACTTTTGAATAAGCAATTGGTCAAAAAGAAATAGAGAAATTAGAAATAGAATTAGAAAATATCTTGAGACAAACAAAACGTACTTATGAGATGAAGAAAAAGCAGTACAAAGAGGGAAGTTCATACATTTAAAAAGAAGAAAAATCACAAATATATGACCTTACACCTCAAGAAACAAGCTAAACCCAAAGTTGGCATAAGGAAGGAAATAATAAAGATTAGAGCAGATATAAACAAAATAGAATAGAAAAATAACAGGAAAAAATCAATGAAACAGTTGGTTTACTGAAAAAAATAAAATTGATAAACTTTTAGTTAGAGTAAGAAAAAAAGAGGAAACTCAAAAATAAAAAATGAAGAGACACTATAACTGATGTTACAGAAATGAAGAGGATCATGAAGAGGCTAGTATGAACAATTATACACCATGAAAGTGAATAACCTGGAAGAAATAAAGTCCTAAAATATGTACCCTACCAAGGCTGAATCATGAAGAAACAGGAAGTCTGAATAGACTATAACCTAGTAAGGACATTAACTCACAATAAAAAATCTCTCAACACGGGACGCCTGGGTGGCTCAGTCAGTTAATCGTCTGCCTTCGGCTCCGGTCATGATCCTGGGGTCCTGGGATTGAGCCCCATGTCAGGCTCCCTGCTCAGCGGGGAGTCTGCTTCTCCCTCTGCCTCCCCCCATGCTCTCTCTCTCAAATAAATAAATAAAATCTTAAAAAAAAACACAAAAACTCTCAATAAAGAAAAGCCCAGGACCAGATGGCTTCATTGGTGAAGTCTACCAAACATTCAAATAATAATACTGCCAATCTGGGGGTGGGAGAGGGTTGCTAATCCTAAAACTCTTCCAAAAAACTGAAAAGAAGAGAACACGTTCAAACTCATTACCCTCATGCCAAAGCCAAAGACACCATAAAAAAGAAAACAACAGGCCAATTCCGTAATGAATATTGATGCAAAAATTCTCCACAAAATACTAGTAAACCAAATTCAACAGCACATTAAAAGGATCATATACCATGACCAAATGGAATTTATCCCTGGGATGCAAAGATAATCCAATATACAAAAATCAATTAATATGATACACCACATTAAGAGAATGAAAGATTGGAGCACCTGGGTGGCTCAGTAGGTTAAGTGTCTAACTTTGGTTCAGGTCATGATCTCAGGGTCCTGGGATCAAGCCCCATGTCCGGCCCCACGCTCAGTGGGGAGTCTGCTTTCTCTCTCCCTCTCCCTCCACTTGTGCTCTCTCTTTCTCTCTCAAATAAATAAAAAATCTTAAAAAAAAAAAGAGAATGAAGGATAAAAATTATATGATCATCTCAACAGATGCAGAAAAAGCATTTGATAAAATTCAACACCTTTTCATGATGAAAAACTCTCAACAAACTAATAACATGGATATTACCTCAACATAATGAAGGCCACATATAAAAAGCCCACAGCTAATATCATACTCGATGAAAAACTCAAAGCTTTCCCTCTAAGATCATGAAGGAAAAATGCCCACTCTTGCCACTTCTACATCTGGTATACAGAAAACTCTGAAGACTTCATGTAAAAACTGTTAGAACTTACAAACCATTAAATTAGGTTTTCAGTTTGCAGTTGCAGAATACAAAATCAATATACAAAAATTAGTTGTATTTCTTTACACTAACAATAACCTGAAAAAGAAATTAGAAAAACAATCCCATTTATAATAGCATCAAAAGGAAAATTTTTTTATTTTTTGTATCCACAAAATACCTAGGAAAACACATAACCAACGAGGTAAGAGACTTGTACAATGAAAACTGCAAAACACTGATGGAAGAAATTAAAGATACACAAGATGATGGAAAGATATTCTGTGCTCATGGATTGGAAGAATATTGTAAAAATGTCCATATTCCCAAAACAATCTACTGATTCAATGCAATCCCTATCAATATCCCAATGGCATTTTCTATAGAAATAGAAAAAACAATCCAATGAGCCAAAATAATCTTTAGAAAGTACAACAAAGCCGGAGGCTTCACATTTCCTGATCCCAAAATATATCATAAAGCTGCGGTAATTAAAACAGAATGGTACTAGCATAAAGACATACATATAAGTCAATAGAACAGAAGAAAACAAATAAATTCACGTATACACAGTCAATTAATATGCAACAAAGGTGCCAAGACTATGACAGAGAAGGGAAAGTCTGTTTAACAAACGATGACGGGAAAACTGAACATCCACATGCAAAAGAAAGAAATTTGACCCTTATCTTATACCGTACAGAAAAATTACCTCAAAATGCATTAAAGACTTAAACATGAGACCTGACTGTAAAGCTTCACATAGGGGAAAAGTTTTGTGACACTGGTCTTAGTGATGATTTCAGGATATGACACCAAAAGCAAACCAGACATACAGGACGGCATCAAATTTAAAAGCTTATGCACAGTAAAGGAAACAAAAGAGTGAAAAGGCAACTTATAGAACAGGAGAAAATACTTGCCAACCATGTATCTGATAGTGGTTAATTTCTAAAATATGTAAGCAAAAGAACTAATAACCTGATTAAAAAATGAATAAGAATGTGAGTAGACGTTTTTCCAAAGAAAATGTACAAATGACCAAGAAGTATGAAAGATGCTCAAAATCTCTAATCATTACAGAAACATAAATCAAAACCATGAAGAAACATTGCCTATTGCTTTTAGGATGGCTGTCATTAAAACAAACAAACAAAAAAGACAAGTAACAAATGTTGGTGAGGATGTGAAGAAATTGGAACTCTTGGGGCACCTGGGTGGCTCAGATGGTTTATTGTCTGCCTTCAGCTCTGGTCATGATCCCAGGGTCCTGGGATGGAGCCCCATGTCAGGCTCCCAGCTCGGCAGGGAGTCTGCTTCTCCCTCTCCCCCTGCTTGTGCTCTCTCTGTCTCTCTCTCTCTCAAATAAATAAATAAAATCTTTAAAAAAAAAAAAAAAAAAGAGGGGTGCCTGGGTGGCTCAGTTGGTTAAGCGGCTGCCTTCGGCTCAGGTCATGATCCCAGGGTCCTGGGATCGAGCCCCACGTCGGGCTCCCTGCTTAGTGGAGTGTCTGCTTCTCCCTCTCCCTCTGCCTGCCTCTCTGCCTACTTGTGCTCTCTCTCCATCTCTCTGTCAAATAAATAAATAAAATCTTTAAAAAATAAATAAATAAATAAATAAGAAAAAGAAAGAAAGAAAGATAGATAGATATTGGAACTCCTGTACACTATTGGTGGAAATGCAAAATGGTGCAGCCACTGGAAAACAGTATGGAGAGGTTCCTAAAAAATTAACAACAGAAATATCATATCAATCCCACTTCTGGGTATTTATCCAAAAGAACTGAAATCAGGATCTTGAAGAGATATTAGCACTCATTTGTTCCCTGCAGTACTACTCATAATAGTCAAGATATGAAAACAACCCAAATCCACAGATGGATGAGTCTGTGGATAAAGAAAATGTGGTATATACTTATAATGGAATACTATTCAGCCTTAAAAAAGAAGGAAATCCTACCATATGTGATAACATGGATGAAACTTGAAGACACTAACCTACATGAAATAAGCCAGTTACAGGACAAATACAGCATTATTTGACTTATATGAGATATCTAAGAAGAGCAAAACTCATAGAAACAAGAGTAGTCACCAAAGGCTGGGGTTATAGGGAAACGAGCAGTTGCTAATCAACTAGTATAAAGCTTTAATTATGCAAGGCAAGTAAGTGCTAGAGATCTGCTATACAATACTGTGCCTAAAGTTAACAATATTGTAGTATACACTTAAAAATCTCTTGAGGGTAGATCTCATGTTAAATGATCTTATCACACTTAAATTTTTTTTTAAAGATTTTATTTATTTGAAAGAGAGAGGGACAATGAGTATGAGCAGGGGGGAGGGGCAGAAGGAGAAGCAGACTCCCCACCGAGCAGGGAGCTGGATATGAGGCTTGATCCCAGGATCCTGAGATCATGACCTGAGCCAAAGGCAGACGCTCAACCAACTGAGCCATCCAGGTGCCCCTCACAATTAAATTTAATAAAAAGCAGTTGTAAGAATTTACACCCTACCAGCAGCTTGAGGGTGCTGCTCCACATTCTCATTTATTCTTTCTAATGTCAGACTTAAATTTTTGCCCATGTTACAGGTGACATAATGGTATCCCACTGCATTTTCAACTTGTATTTCCCTGATAACTAATAAAATTAAACTCTTTTTCACATGTTAAAAAAAAGCTAATAGTATTTCTCTGTACCAACAATACCAATTAGAAAATTGTAGATGCTCACAATAGCAACACAATCTACTTGAAAAGTCTAGAAAGTAACTACACAAAGAACAAAAAATTGCTATGGAGAATAACAGTTATAAATGATTTGTCTGTTGAAAAGACAGCCTGAAGGTTACAAATTTATTATCCTGTAAGACAGTAACTAGTTTTTGTATCCACGTTAGTGATGTGATTCCTGCATTCTTTCTTTCCAGGACAATATAAACTTAGAGTCTCTCCCAGACAACTTGAACCAGCTTTTCCATTCCTCTGGTTCTCTCATTAACAAGCTAAATAAATCTTTCAAATGGGCTTATCATATATTTAGAAGAGTCATATTTAACTTTTGAATAATCATACTTTTGGGGAAGTTTTGAAAATGTTATACTCTGACAATTTTGAAGGTCCCACTGAGATGTCCAAATGGACTCATCTGCAGGAGGCAATAAAGTGTGTGACTAGAGAAATATACTTCACAGGCAGTCTTCTCTTCTTGGCTGCCTCAGTAAATCCCAAGCAGCAGTAAAACTCTACTTTCATTCACTTTCCCTCCACTACACCCTCCTCAACACATCCTGGGTTTTGTTTTTGGGCTAAGTATAGTTTTGGTTCTGGTTTGTGCAAGGCTGGTAAGTTATAGTGATTAGGAATCTGATTTTATGGTAATTTCTATAGGGATAATAGAAATCTGTTCCAGTTATCTGGGGATCCCTTCATTCTCTGTTAAGTGAGATGACAGAGAATCTGGATTGTTATCTTCCCTGTGGGTCTGTTTATAATATTTTGTGCCTCCTGGAAAGGA
Source organism: Phoca vitulina (assembly GCF_004348235.1). Lineage (NCBI taxonomy): Eukaryota > Metazoa > Chordata > Mammalia > Carnivora > Phocidae > Phoca > Phoca vitulina. Next base: position 7,062,600 of record NW_022589761.1, on the reverse strand, counting down.
AAAAAAAAATCTTGGGAGATCTGCATTGGTGAGTTCTTTAGTTCTTTGTTTATTCTATCTTATGGCTAAATTGTAAAACTAAAGTTGTACCTACAGTTGAGAAAAGCTTTTTTTGTTGTTTTATCTTGAAACTTTTTTTTTGAGATACAACTGACAAAAAAACTTTTACCTAATAATAGGGTGTGAAATATTTTCCTACTTCCAGAAAGTATTAATAAACTTAATTATGAAGGGTCATAACTTAAAGGAGCTCACACCAAAAGCATATGCAACCAAAGAAAAAATGGATAAACTGGATCTTGTCAAAATTAAAAACTTGTGCTTCAAAGGACAAAATCAAGAGAGTGAAAACACACCTACTAAATGGGAGAAAATACTCACAAATCATAAAGTTGATAAGACTTGTATCTAGAATATATAATTAACTCAGAAATTCAATAATAAAAAGACAACCCAATTAAAAAATGGACAAAATCATTACCTATCATCTCCTCACCTGAACAAAGGCCTCTTGTCAGCTCTCTTTCAACCATCCAGGGTTCTTTTCCTTGTTCCAATAAGGAAATCACAGCTGGCTTAGAATTGGAAAGTCCTGATCACAAAAAAAAGACATGGACATTGTTATGCTGTGGGTGTCCCAGAAATCAGATCCAGTCCCTTGGTGACCAAGAAAATGATGCCACTATAGGAAGGACCAGAGAAAGATGAAGATGAAGCTTCAACCCACTGGAGCTGCTCACTTCATACACTTCCATTCTGTTCCAACTCAAACCATTCCTTGAGGAACAGGGAGCAGAAATTTAGCTGGTTACTTGAAACAAATAATTCATAATGGAGAAAGGAGACATTCCCAAGGGTAGACTCTGAATTTGGGGGGGATAGTTATCCTTACCCACTGAAACCAGGTTGCTGAAATTCTCCAACATCACTTCTTTGTATAAATTCATCTGACCCGAGTCCAGGCATTCCCATTCCTCCTGAGAGAAGTTTATAGATACATCCCTGAACATCATTGACCCCTGAAACAACAAACATGCTTTCACAGTGGAAGGGGATTAAAAAAAAAAAAAAAAAAGATGGTAGTAGAGATGGTGGTAGAGCTTATTAAGCAAATTGAAGGGGCTGGAACTCTATTATATTAGTAGAAGACATATCTTTTGTGTACAGAGGGATACATCAAGGAACATGCAAGTAAACATTTCCTATGTCATAAAATAGCAAGCATACAGCTCAATGCTCCATGCCTGGCTATAGTGAAATGTGCATATATGTGAATCTTTCCCCGTTCCCATATTTTCCTTTTAAGACCCAGAAGAGAGAACAATGTGATGTACTTTAAAAAACCATATTATGGGGGGCGGCGCCTGGGTGACTCAGTCATTAAACGTCTGCCTTCGGCTCGGGTCATGGTCCCAGGGTCCTGGGATCAGGCCCCACGTCGGGCTCCTGGCTTGGCAGGGGGCCTGCTTCTCCCTCTCTCACTCCCCCTGCTCGTGTTCCCTCTCTCGCTATGTCTCTGTCAAATAAATGAATAAAATCTTAAAAAAAACAAAATCTTATGGGGGGCGCCTGGGTGGCTCAGTCGTTAAGCGTCTGCCTTCGGCTCAGGTCATGATCCCAGGGTCCTGGGATCGAGCCCCACATCGGGCTCCCTGCTCGGCAGGCAGCCTGCTTCTCCGTCTCCTACTCACCCTGCTTGTGTTCCCTCTCTGTCAAATAAATAAATAAAATCTTAAAAAAAAAATCTTATTATACATTTTGGAGTAAAATTTCAGAGTATTAAGGAAAAAGAGAACTTTCTAAAAGCTTCCAGGAAGAAAACATGGATCATATAAAAATTTTCAGGAATTAAAATCTCAGTGGACTTTTCAACAGCACCACTTGAAGTAAGAAAAAAAAAAGTGATTCCCTTAATATTACAAAGGAAAATTAATTCTGGCTTAGCATATCTTAAAAAAAATAGCAATGTAGGAATATGAATTAGAAATATAGGAAAAAAGAGGCACCTGGGTGGCTCAGTCAGTTAGGTATCTACCTTCAGCTCAGGTCATGATCTCAGGGTCCTGGGATCGAGGCCCACATCGAATGCCCTGCTCAGTGGGGAGTCTGCTTCTCCCTCTTCCTCTCCCTCTGCCTCTAACCCCACTCGTGCTCTCTCTCAAATAAATAAAACCTTAAAAAAAAAAAAAGAAATATAGGAAAAAGGGCACCTGGCTGGCTCAGTCAGTGTGGAGTGAGCACCTCTTGATCTCAGGGTTGTGAATTTGAGCCCCACATTGGCTGTAGAGATTACTTAAAAATTAAATTAAAAAAAAATAAAAGAAATATAGGAAAAGTGCCAAGAGAAACTGAAAAAAATTTGAGGGTAGCCACCTAGGGGAGTGGGATTAGGTACTGGGACAAAGCCCTGCCATTTTTCATTAAGTCTTCTAAAATTTCTTGAATTTTTTAAATACAAAATTGGTTAAACATTAATTTAAAATATCACCATCGGGGTGCCTGAATGGTACAGTCAGTTAAGTCAGTTAACTCTTGGTTTTGGCTCAGGTCATGATCTTGGGGTTGTGAGACAGAGCCCCACGTTGGGCTCCTTGTGCAGCACGGAGTCTGCTTCAGATCCTCTCTCCCTCTCCCTCTGTCCCTCCTGCTCGTGCTCTCTCTCTCTCTCAAATAAATACATAAATCTTTGAAAAATAAATAAGTAAAATATCACCATCTTAGACAAGAGTATAACTTAAATTTCTTGAAAATTACAGTTCTCTTATGACTGTTATAAGAATTATTCCCTATTAACATAAATTCTTTAACTTTTATAATTTTAGTGGTGGCAGAATTTTCCACAATATAAACATTACTGAAAAAAAAACCTTTCAAAATCTTAAAAAAAAAAAGGGCAGGGGGGGCGCCTGGGTGGCTCAGATGGTTAAGCATCTGCCTTCGTCTTGGGTCATGATCCCAGGGTTCTGGGATCGAGCCCCGCATTGGGCTCCCTGCTCAGCAGGGAGCCTGCTTCTCCCTCTCCCTCTGCCTCTCCCCTGCTCATGCTCTCTCTCTCTCCATCTCTGTCTCACATGAATAAATAAAATCTTAAAAAAAAAAAAAACACCTTTCACTTCAGCCATTTTGTTAGGCAAAATCCTTAAGATCCTTTCCAGATATGGTCCTCCCTCTCACACCTTGCCCTATGCAGCTCTACCATTTTGCTGTTCCTGAATTGCATTCTTTATAGTAAAACTGTGATCAGATATGTAGTACTTTCCTGAGGTCTATGAATCATTCTAATCAATTACTGTACCCAAGTGGGGATCATGGGAATGCCTCAATTTGTGGTCTGCTGGGCAGAAGTGCAGGGCCATGGGGCTACCCAAGGCTTGGAGCTGCTGTCTGAAATAGGGCAGTCTTGTAAGGCTAAGCCCCTAAACCTGTGGGGCTCTGTGTTAACTCTGGGTAATTAGTGTCAGAATTGAATTGTAGGGACACTCAGTTGGTGTCCAAAAATTGGTTGTTGAAAGATGACACACACTGTCCATCCCATAGAAAAAATTAGGTTATTTCTTTATCTTAGACTCCAAGGTCCAAAGTAGTATAATGGAAAAACAAAAAAAACAAAAAAAACAAAGTAGTATAATGAGATTGTTTAGGAAAATTTTTGCTGTGTTTTCTGGAGTTTAGAGGGAACAGAAACTGGTATCCAGTCCCTTTTTGGACCAGATGTGGACCCAATGGAGGGACAATGTGATTCCCAACAAAGCAGTAGAGCACAGAATCCCCAGTGGAAGACAGGTATTATAAGTAGACATTTCAGGGGCATCTGGGTGGCTCAGTCAGTTAATCGCCTGATTCTTGATTTCAGCTCAGGTCATGGTCTCAGGGTCGTGGAATTGAACCCTGCATCAGGCTCTGTGCTCAGCATCAAGTCGGCTTGTCCCACTCCCTCTGTTCTTCCCTCTATCTCTAAAATAAATAAATAAAATCTTTAAAAAAATAAGTAGCCATTTCAAGGAGATGTGTTGCCCACATCACAGGGAAGTACAAGTAGAGGTTTCCAGCAGGGACTTCTCTGAGAATCCTACAAAAGGACTCCATAAGAAAATGAGTCAGTGTTGAACATCCATAAAAGCAAGAGAAACCAAGACCAAAACAACAGCACCAGTCAAGTAAGACTTTTCTCCTTACATCCTCTTTCCTACCTGCTGCAACCTCATAGGAGCCACAGCCTATTGGGTGGAAGAAAAGAAATTTAGGCTAAAGAAACGAAGAAGTTTAGTGTATCTCCCTTTTCACACTGTAAGTTTCTAGCTTACAGCAAGCCTGAACTCAAAGAAAAGACTTTTTTTTTTTTTAAAGATTTTATTCATTTATTTGATAGAGAGAGACAGCGAGAGAGGGAACACTAGCACGGGAAGTGGGAGAGGAAGAAGCAGGCTTCCCACGGAGCAGGGAGCCAGATGTGGGACTCGATCCCAGGACCCTGGGATCATGACCTGAGCCAAAGGCAGACGCTTAACGACTGAACCACCCAGGTGCCCCTCAAAGAAAAGACTTTAAATGAAGCTTACATATTATTACACACAACTGGAGATTATAATTAGTAAAATGAGACTGACCTTATCACTGAAAATAACCAAAGGATACCAAAGAGTGATCAAAACAATTATAGAGACTGCACAAGTTTTTATCCAGGGCAACAAAAAAATTAGCCCATAGAGAGAGTTGAAGTAGAAATTTTGAAAAAAAATTTTATTTTGCTTGCTTATTTCAAAGTGCTAGTTATAAGCTGATTTGGTTTTCCAGGTACACATTCATATCATCTGCAAAATGATTATCTTATATCCTCTTTTCTAATTTTTAAACCTAAGTGCTTTGTTAGTGTCTAAGTGCTTTGGTTACTACCAACGCAACAATGTTAAATAACACTGGTGATGGTGTATATTCTTGTCTTTTTACTGACTTTACTAGGAATGCTTCAAATATTTCCTGATTAAACATTAGGTTAAAAAACGGGCAGGGGGGCGGTGCCGGGCTGGCTCAGTCGGTAGAGCATGAAACTCCTTTTTTTTTTTTTTTAAAGATTTTATTTATTTATTTGACAGAGAGAGACACAGTGAGAGAAGGAACACAAGCAGGGGTAGTGGGAGAGGGATAGGCAGGCTTCCCGCAGAGCAGGGAGCCCGATGTGGGGCTCGATCCCAGGACCCTGAGATCATGACCCAAGCTGAAGGCAGACGCTCAACGACTGAGCCACCCAGGTGCCCCTACAGCATGAAACTCTTGATCTCGGGGTTTGCAGGTTCAAGCCCTATGTTAGATGTAGAGATTACTTAAAAACAAAATCTTTAAAAAAAAACCCCAAACATCTGATTAGCTTCTGAGAACAAAATTCAATGCATTTCTTTTATCTTCTATTATATTACACTAAACCCCTAGCATTATTCCCGTTAATATTGGGCAACAATCTTCACTATAGAAATGGCAAGTGTAATTAGAGGCTGATGGGAGAGGAGAACCAGATACTCTGGGTTTTGGGACAGGAGAATGGATTGGAAATATTCAGCCATCTTCTAAAAAAACTCAGATAGAAAGGTCTTAAGCTGAATAGATTTGGGGTGACTGATTCTTAATGTGATTTCCTTTGCCTCTGTACCAAATACCCACATTTAAAAATTGAGAGTAGACCCACCTAGTGTATCAACTCTAAAAACCAAAAAGATTAAGAGACAAAAAAGGGTAATGATAAGAAATTCTAATCTATGTTTAATTAGAGCCTGAGAAGGGAGAGGAGAGAGAGAGAATAAGGCAGAGGAAATCTTTCAAGATGGCTGAGGATTTCCCTAAACTAATAAAAAACACCTATCTACAAATTCAAAAAACTCTACAAATCCCAAGAAGATAAAATTTTTAAAAGACACACTTAGACATATTATACTAAAATTACAGAAAACCAAAAACTGGGAGAAAATCTTAAAAACAGCCACAGGAAAAAAAGCCAAAATACCTTTAAAGGAGAGCGAAGCTAGAATCAAGACTGTGATACTGTTATAGAACAACAGAACAAAGAGCTCATAAACATACCCACGTACATACAGACACTGGATTTATATATATTTGGATATATATGAAATGGGAACATAGTGGACTAATATATGGTACTGAGAAAGCTAGGGAGGAATTCATAAGTGGGAAAAACCTTGGGCCCCACTTTACATCATACACAAAAGCCAGTTAGTTAGAGGTGAATTAAATATAAAAATGGGAAAGGCAAAACTTTTCTATTTTAAGATTTTATTTTTAAGTAATCTCTACACCCAATGTGGGGCTTGAACTCATAACCCTGAGATCAAAAGTCACATGCTCCACCAACTGGGCCAGCCAGAACCCCAAAAAGCAAAACTTATAGCTTTACGCATAAATATAGAAGAATATTTGTATAACCTTGGGACAGGAAAGAATTTTTTTTTAAAGATTTTATTTATTTATTTATTTGAGAGAGAGAGAGAGAGCGCGCATGAGCAGGGGGAGGAGCAGAGGGAGAGGGAGAAGCAGACTCCCCGCTGAGCAGGGATGGGATCGAGTCCCGCATCGGGATCCCTGCTCAGCGGGGAGCCTGCTTCTCCCTCTGCCTCTCTCTCTCTCTCTCTGTCTCTCATGAATAAATAAATAAAATCTTAAAAAATAAATAAATAAAATTTATTAAAAAAAAACAAAAACAAAAGAAATACAAAAAGGACCAACCATAAAGAAAAAAAATAATTGATAACTTTGCGTTAAAGTTAGGATTTCTATTCATAAAACTACCTTAAAGGAAATGATATAACAATCTAAACAGTAGAAAAATATCAATGAAGGATCCACATCCAGATTATATAAAGAACTATGAATCAACAAGAGATAATCCAGGGGCAAAAAGGTAGAAGATTTGAACAGGCAGGTCACAAAAGAAGAAACCCTAATAACCAATAAATATATGAAATTGTGTTCAATCTCATTATTAATCATAAAGTCCAATTTCAAACCTGTGTGTGTGCGTGTGTGTTTGTATAAATAAATATTTAAAGATTTCAAAGTCTGACACAACTGACTTGAAAAAAAGGAGAGAACATAACTCATTCATACAAAGAAATATGTATCTTTTTTAAATTTTTATTTATTTATTTGAGAGAGAGAGAGAGAATGAAAGAGAGAGAGAGCATGAGAGAGGGGAGGGTCAGAGGGAGAAGCAGACTCCCCGTGGAGCAGGAAGCCCGATGTGGGACTCGATCCTGGGACTCCAGGATCATGACCTGAGCTGAAGGCAGTCGCTTAACCAACTAAGCCACCCAGGCACCCCAAGAAATATGTATCTTTGAAAAATGGTATCTACAAAGACCATTTGACAACACAGGAGAACAATACTTTTTAGTGAAAATGTAGGACATAATATGATAAATGAGGTATAATTTGATTTTGGAAAAATACTAAAAATTAATCAAGGGGCGCCTCGTGGCTCAGTTGGTTAAGTGTGTGCCTTCGGCTCAGGTCATAATCCTATGGTCCTGGGATCAAGCTCCGCATTGGGCTCCCTGCTCAGCAGGGGAGCCTGCTTCTCCCTCTCTCTCCCTCTGCCCCTGCTTTGTGTGCTCTCTCTCTCTCACTCTTTCTCTCAAATAAATAAAATCTTTAAAAAAAAATTAATCAAAATATTAACATTAGTTATTTTTGAGTGATCACATTTTATTTTTTCTTGGTAATTCTGTTTCTGAAATCTCTAAAATAATCGTGATTTTTATTTTATTTTATTTATTTTATTTAGTGTTGTTGTGTTATGTTATGTGTTGTGTTATGTGTTGTGCATGTTATGTGTTGTGTATGTTATGATGTGTTATGTTATGATGTGTTATGTTATGATGTGTTATGTTATGTTGTTTATGTTATGTTATGTTACGTAGACTCCATGCCCAGCACGGAGCCCAATGTGGGGCTTGAACTCAGGACCCTGAGATCAAGACCTGAGCCCAGATCAAGAGTCAGTCCCTTAACTGACTGGGCCACTCAGGCGCCGCATGTTTTTATTTTAAAATCCTAACAATTGCATTTAAATCATAATATTGCATTTAAAAGAAGAAAACTCAACAAACAGAAGTGGAGCCATTTTCCAAATAAGTGAACAATAGGTATATGGGTCCTGTTGGGCTTTAAAACCAGCCAGGCAGGACTACCCTTCCCTCTAATAGGTAAATTATAAGGACCTACAATTAAATGGCGTATCTTTATTAAGCATTTAACTTTCAGAAGAAAGAAAGCGAAGAGAAAACCCCAACACACCTTGGACATTGCTTGTAGAAGTTCATTGTGCATTCTTTCCTTCTCTTCTGCACCTGGAGAAGGGCGGAAATGGGGAGAGGAAAAAGTAATTGCAAAACACCATGTTTTCCTTTCCCCCCCAAACTGGTCTGGTCAGAAGTCACCTCCAGTCCCAATCCCAGTCCCAGCCCCCACCACACCAGGGAATGGAGATCAGAGAATGGGGCATCCTGCCTAATCCGTGTGTCCGGAAAAAGCTGAAGCCACTGCTGTCAAGGGACTATAATCTGACCAAATTTCACAGAGGTTCCCTGGGGACAAAGTTCTGGAGTTACAATCTTACATATGACAGGAACCCCATACCCAGACACATAGTGCCCCATACCTTGAGCACGGTCATACTGAAACCAATGCGACAAGCACTCCACACGGGCACACATAGAGCTACACAGTTATAATCACATACCCACCACCGAACACATACAGTTAGTTACTCTCGTATAGTCGCAGGTACCCCCACAGTGTCGCGGGGTCACAACAGCCATAGGGACACACGCAGTCACAACCCCACAATGATAGGCAACCGATATCCGCACACAGGTCTCAATGTCACAGTCTCTCTCACACACAATCTCACAACCTCCCCTTTACAAGCCGCTCCGCCCGCACCGGCCGGATGACCCAGCTCGATACCTATCTCCGGGCTCCTCGATTTACACCTTTCCGGTCTCCCGGCATCGCAACGTGCACAACTGAGCCGGTTCCCCCGGGACCGACGGACTCTCACCTCACGGATCTAACGGTCCCGCCAGGCGTGACGAAACGTTCGCGTTCCTGCGAGAAGAGCGACGGGCCACCGAGCCCTCTGGGAAATGTGGTCCAGAGAGGCACCCGCGGCCAATTCCTCTCAGAGTCCTGGCTGGACCCTCCCGAAACGACTGTAACTGCAATTCTCAGCGTCTAGCCAGGTCCCAGGGTTGCGAGGCACGGTAGGTTGGCACCTACCAGCCGGGCCTTCGGCGCGGGACTGACGCAGCCCCTTCCCCACACAGGAAACGCAGACAGCTTTCTGGCCGGAAGTTGAATCGGGCCGCGAAGCCTTCTGGGCGGTGTTGTTGTGCTCAGGAACGTCCGTTGGGAGGCGGGCGCGAAAGGATGGTTCGGTGTTACCGGCCCCTGGCCTGGGTCTTTCTGTAGGTCGCCTTCACCCATCCTCCCAGAAACCGCGCGCTGAATGCGCATTCGGGCGTTTCCGGCAGGTGACGCTACCGCGTCCCAGCAGCGGGGTATGGGGGAGGGGCTTGAGCTGTCTGGGCTGCACGGCCGCGCGGCTGATGGGGCGGAGTCTCTGAGGAGGCCCGAAGAGTCTGGAGTGGCCGCGGTGTAAAATGCTCAGGGTGGGAATAAGCTGCTGGAGAGTGGTTGGAATTGTTGGACCAAAAAACTGGGGTGGGAGTCAGTGTGTGTGTGACAGTAGTGATGTGCGTGATTGCGTGTGCGTGATTGCGTGTGAGGGTGATAGACTAGTTGTGATGGGCTGTGTGATTGTGGTGTGTTGTGTTACGGTGATGTCTGGTTGCGTGTGGTTGTATGGTGTTTGTGTGGTTGTGAAAGTTCTGTGGTTAGGTATTTGTAATATGTGTAGTGGTTCTTGTCCTGAGTTGACTTCTGTATAGTGTTTGTCATACTTGATAACTGCTTGGAAAAAAAATCTGTATAAAATTTTGTTTTTTTGTTTTAAGCAGTCCTCCCTGCCCTTTGGCCACTCCTTAGTCTCCTTTGCTTCCTTTTTTTACCCCTAGAAGTTCTTGGTTCTCTTCTCTTGCTTTCCAGTTTTCCTGTCGATCTTTTCCAGATTCATTATCTCAACATCATATGGCACACATCTTTTATCATATGTATTACTTAGCTATTGCCAGGATAGTAATGCTGCCTAACAAACCACCCCTAAGTCAGTGGCATATAACAGCAAGCATTTATTCTCATGTTCACCTGTTCCCTGGTTCTCTGTTCAGCTTATTTAGGCTGGGGTTGACTGAGTAGCTAGCCTGCAGGATGGATTTAGATCTGCTCCTCCACAGGTGTTCTTTCTGCTGCTCAGGCTAAGAAGACAGTGGTTACCAGGACCTGTTCTCATCATGGATCACCAGAGCACAAGACAGACCATACAAACACCTTAAAAACTTCTGCTCCTCAGTATACTAATAATACATTACCCAACACAAGCCACATGGCTAAGCTTAATGTTAATTACACCCAAGTGGGAGGACAAGGCAAAGTTAATGGCAAAGAGTGTGACTATTAGAGGGGAGTGAAGAATTGGGACCAAGATTTCAATCTACCACATTAGGAAACATGCCTCTTTATCCTGGTGAACACCTTTTGGTCCAAGTTCTCTTTTGTCTGATAATATTCCTTTTCAGGGTTTGTTATTGTTTTATCCAGGAATTTCATTTTCCAACCCCTTCTTTTTATGTTTTTATGCTTCAGGTCTCTTGTAAAGAGTATATTGCTGGGCTTTTTACCCTTTTATCCTGTTTGAATGTTATTTTAATAGGTGAGTTTAATTCATTTACATTTATTGGGATTGCTGATATAAATTTGTTTTCTATTTACTGTGGCTTTTTTATTGTGCAGATTTAGCTTATTCCCCTTTCTCTCTCCGCTGCTTTGGTTTCTGTTCTTTTCCTTGAATTTTTAGCATGCATACTTAATAAAACCCCAACACTTGAACTCCAAACTACCCACCTATTTCTATGTTATTCTTGTCTAATATATTACTTTCTTCTGATTTTAAATTCCCCAAATTAGTAGAATTCATTTGTTAAGTGTATATATATATATGTATATATATATGTATATATATGCATCTTTTGTACATACATAAATGTGTATGTGTCTTTTTATACATGTGTATATATGTTATATGTATATATACTTTTTAATTGTGATAAAATAGAGATAATGTACGACATAAAATTTACCATCTTAATATCTGCACCCCCATTTTCATTGCAGCATTATTTACAATAGCCAAAATAGGGAAACATTCATCAACAGATGAATGGATAAAGAAAATGTGGTATTATATGTACAATGGAATATTATTCAAAGAAGGAAAGCCTGCCATTTGTGACAACATGGGTGAACCTGAAGAACATTATGCTATGTGAAATAAGCTAGTCACAGAACAAATACTACATGATTCAATTTGTATGATGTATATAAAATAGATTCAAGAAGCATAAGAATAGAATAATGATTGCCAGAGCCTGGGAGTCGAGGGAAATGGGAAATTGTTTTTCCATGGGTACAAAGTTTATGTTATGCAAGATGAGTAAGTTCTAGGATCTATACAACACAGAACCTATATTAATAATACAGTATTATGCACTTTGTTAAGAGTATAGATCTCGTGTTAATTGTTCTTACCAAAGAAATAAAACACAAAAGAACACAAGGAAATTTTTGGGGGTGATGGATATGTTTAGTACCTTGGTTATGGAATTGGTATCATGAATATATGCATATGCCCAAACTCATCAGGATGTATACATTAAGTGTGTGCAATTTTTTGGTGCATTAATTATAACTTGATAAAGCTAAAAGCACAAAAACATTTTTTAATTATTTTTAAGTGTGGAGTTCAGTGGCATTATATTCATATTGCTATATAACTGTCACTACCATCTAGCCATAGAACTCTTTTCATCTTGCAAAACAGAAACTTTGTACCCATTAAACAATAACTCCCCATTCCTTGGATCTCCCAGTCCCAGCAGCTTCCATTCTACTTTCTGTCTATATGAATTTGACTACTCTACATACCTCATATAAGTTGGATCACACAGTATTTGTGGGTTTTTTGTGACTGGTTTATTTAACTTAGCATAAGGTCTTCAAGGTTCATTCATGTTAAAGCACTTGTCAGAATTTCCTTCCTTTTTAAGGCTAAATAGTATTTCATTGTATGTATACGCCACATTTTGTTTATCCATTTATCTGTCAATGTACACTGGGTTGCTTCTACCTTTTGACTATTGCAGATAATGCTGCTATAAATATGGGCATACAAATATTTGTTCAAGTCCCTGCTTTCAGTTCTTTTGGGTATGTACCCAGAAGTGGAATTTTTGGGTCATATGGTAATTCTGTTTTTCATTTTTTGACGCCATACTGTTTTCCATAGTGGCTACATCATTTTAATCAACATATTTTTTTGAGCGCCTACCATCAATGGCAAAGAGAGATTTAAAAAATACCTGTTTTCATGGCGTTTATATGAGGGGGTACACAGACAATATGTATGGTAAATAAATTATATAGTTTGTTAGTGATAATTACCATAGAGGAAAAAAACAAATTCTGTGAGGGATATTAGGAATATCTCAAAATTTATTACAATTGAATATTTCTGTTTTATTCTGTTCTATCATACAGTGAAAGTATTAGTCTATTCTCTTGTATATTATTTTTTTTACTCTTTACCTAGTAAAGCCTCAAAGCAGATGATAAGTTAATATTTCTTAACTTAGCCATTTTATTCATCCAATATCATTGTGATGGGAGTATAATTCTCATTTCAGATGAAGAGTATGGGAATTGTAAATTGCAAATGTGTTTTACCTCAATTGCCGAGATAGATAGGAAATGGAATAGCTGCAACTCTTACTCCAAACCCTGGGGTTGCTGCAAATCTGAATCTTTTTTGACTCAACTTTGTATCTGCTGCAAATCTGAATCTTTTTTGACTCAGCTTTGTATCTGTTTATTCAACTTTGCACTGGGTCTACACCTTTATGCTCACAGAAGATATTTGAAGAGCAGATATTATGTGAACATCACTGTTGTGATCACCTTGTTTCTAGAGTCTTGGTGTTTTCTCGAGTGCTTGGTTCAACCTAGGTTGCTGAGTCTTTGAATTTTCCACCAGATTCTTTCTGTCTTTGCATCCAGCATCTCTGGTCAGTAACCCCACGGAATGTGAATTACAAGCAAGGAAGCTAATTGTTTGGGGCTGTATTAGTTATCTACTATCGTGTAACAACTTACCTCAAAATTCAGTAGCTTAAACAACAATAAACATTTATTATCTCACACTCTGTGGGGGGCGGGAAACAACTTAGCTGGATACTCTGGCCCACATATTTCATGAAGTTGCAGTCAAGATGTTGACAAAGCTGCAGTCATTGGAAGGCTAGACGGGCTGGAGGATTTGCTTCCTACATCGCTGGCAAGTTAGTGTTGGCTGCTGGCAGGAGCCCTTCTCTAGCGCTGGTTGAAGTCTTCATGGCATGGTGGCTGACTTCCTTCAAAGTGCATGATTCAAAAATGTGTAATGTGCAATACAGAAACCACAATGTCTTTTATGACCTAACTTTGGAAGTCACACACTGTCAGTTTTTGCAATATCCTATTGGTTAAACAGGACAACTCTATTCAGTGTGGGAGGGGTGTACAAAAACCATGAATACCATAAGGCAGTGATCATTGGAACTCATCTTGGAAGCTGGTTACCATAGGGATCTAGTGAGAAAACATCAAGTAAATTGAATTTATATCATAAGCCCACAGGTCCTGCCTCCACAAAGATAAGACAAATCTGTGATGTGAGTAAAAGGAAGCCTGGAGAGCAGGTATCCATCATGGAAGGAGACCTTCTGACCTTAGAATTCTCCTGGAGGCTGGAGAGGCCTGAGATAGAGTGGACCCTGGAATTGCTGGATCTACAGCTTATCTTAACCCTTCTGCCCTGAGTGGACAAGCCCTGAATGACATCTCAGCCTTCAGAGATCAGCAGTCGCTGGGTGACAATGGAACATTTAACCCAGATGATGGAAAGGAGAGGTGAGGTGGCTCAGAGGTGGGCAGAGTTTAGGAGAGAGAAGCTGTACGTTTAGGGGCAGAGAGAGTAAAAAGAGTTAGGAAATTTAGTACTCCTACCAAAGAAAGTTCACATGGGTGTTATTGACTGCAGGGTAGACATTTGTTTTTTATTTATTCACTTGACTATTATTTGATTTTTTTTAAATAACTATTTTAAATGTAATTTCTGTTTTTCTTACATTTAGATTTTTTTTAAAGGGCTGTTAAATACATAACCATAAACAAAATTTCCTACTCTATCCTTTCTCATCCCCTGATGCCACTCCCCAGAGGCAACCATTTTGGTATTCAGCTTCACTTTCCTGAATAATATCCTCATACTGCTCATGCTTGATTTCTCAGTTTTAGATATTTCCTGTTGACTTTTGACAATGGAGATAAGGATTTATCTCTGTTTTCTACCTAACCTCTTTCTTGTCTCCCTCACCCCACCCCTCCCCAACCCCTCTAATATGGTGTTTTATTAGAGGTTGAAAGTTGACTAAATGTCAGGATCTGTATCTATTTTGGGGGGGGGCTAGTCAGTTTCCTAGATTTTGCTTGAGGAATATAAGCCAGAACTGCTTTGGAAGGCAAACACAGTAGGAAGTTGGGGGTTGGGAGGACACACCTCATCTTTCAATATTACAACTTTCACTTAATTCCCTTATTGCTCCAACCCCTTACATTCAGCTCCTATCCCACACTCCTGCCTGCAGAAGTACCTAGTGCCTTCATTCCTAAGCCTTTCAAGGGTTCTGCTGTAGTTTCCCCACCCTTTCCCCACCCTCTCTTAAGCTTCCACTTTCTCTAGTTAAATTAGGTAACAGTCATCTGTTTAATCTCTAGCTTCCAAAATTTTGTTGACATCTCTTATCTGCTGAAGTCTTCCATATTCTCTATGAAACTCAACTTCCTTTGTTCCTTTACTTTCATTTTGGTTGGGTTTGGGAGAGAACCGAAGTAAATGCAAATATTCATTCTTACATTTTTGACCTGAAGGCCACGAATTTTTTAGATTAAAAAATTAAGTTGCTTGAAAATGTCATTAGAATCATGACTGCATTTTTTCTCCTTTTTTTTGTTCTATGATTTTTTAAAATTTTTTATTGTTATGTTAATCAGCATACATTACATCATTAGTTTTTGATGTAGTGTTCCATGATTCATTGTTTGCATATAACACCCAGTGCTCCATGCAGAACGTGCCCTCTTTAATACCCATCACCAGGCTAACCCATCCTCCTCCACCCCCTAGAACCCTCAGTTTGTTTTTCAGAGTCCATCGTCTTTCATGGTTCGTCTCCCCCTCCGATTTCCCCCCCTTCATTCTTCCCCTCCTGCTATCTTCTTCTTCTTCTTTTTTTAACATATATTGTATTATTTGTTTCAGAGGTACAGATCTGTGATTCAACAGTCTTACACAATTCACAGTGCTCACCATAGCACATACCCTCCCCAATGTCTATCACCCAGCCACCCCATCCCTCCCACCCCCCACCACTCCAGCAACCCTCAGTTTTAGAATCATGACTGCATTTTATTCCATCATATAAATGGTTCACAATGCCTAAACCTGCCCCTGATTAAAGTTTTTCCGTATTTTTATAGTGTTTCATAAAATAATTCTTAAATCTTTGTAGTATTTATTATTATGTACTTGAGATAAATTTTCTATTAAGAATAAAATAACAGATCCTAGGGAAAGCTTATATTGTCAATAGATTCATTGGGCACCCTATACTTAGCCCTCCAGAAATTCTCATCGGACCCTGTATGGTAACATTAGTTTTTCACGTACATTTCAACATCTCTATTGCCTGGTGGTGGTTAGCATTTCTCAATGCTCTGAGGATCATTATAGATGATATTATAGCCACCTGGTACTGAAGATTTCTATAGGCCTTTGTCTGGAGCTTTGAAATAAATCTGCTTTATTTCTCTTCCCTCAGCTTGGCATTCTCAGGACTCTGGCCTTTTGGAGGAAGAAGAGGATATGACCAGGTCTCTTGTACGTTTTAAGCGTTTATTTGTTTGCTGCATTATTTTGCATTGCAGTTGCAGGGGGTTACCTTAACCTATCAGTAAATTGGAAAAAACTAAATTGATGAAAATCAAGGTAAGGAAAAATAGAAGATCAGAACCAGGTGAAATTTGGGATGTGGCTATGCAGAAACAGGTCCATACAAAGTTATTAGGTTGAATTCAATCTGAATGTGAGCTGGAAAAACAAAAGTAAACTGGGACACAAAGTTTATTCCATATATTCCATAATTTATTCTGTTTATGAGGAAAAAGCTAATAATTAAGGAAAGAGAAAACTTTTCAAAGATTTTTTTTTAAAGTAATCACTATACCCAAAGTGGGGCTCGAACTTACAACCCCAAGATCAAGAAAGCATTGGCACACTGGGCGCCTGGGTGGCTCAGTTGGTTGAGCAACTGCCTTAGGCTCAGGTCATGATCCTGGAGTCCCGGGATCGAGTCCCGCATCGGGCTCCCTGCTCAGCAGGGGTCTGTTTCTCCCTCTCCCGCTCCCCCCTCTTGTGTTCTCTCTCTCTCTCACTCCCTCTCTCAAATAAATAAAATCTTTAAAAAAAAAAAAAGAAAGCATGGCACCTAGGTAAAAAAGAAATTCAGAATAATTCCACAATTCTTATAATTTTAAGATCAGTTTTTTTTAAAAAGTCTGTCCTGGCCAAAAATTAAAAACTAAAATTATCTGGAATAGTAAATAGAACACATCTTTCAAATGATCCTGCATATATATTTTCTTCGGTTGAGATTTATCAAATTGAACTAAAATATACTAGCTTCTATGGAAAAATCTTATAGTTCTTATATCCATAGCTTTCCACATCTTTTTTTTTTTTTTTTTTAATGGCCTCAGAAGATGCAGTATTCTTTGCCTTCTTGCAAAATGACTCATTCTCCTTTGCTCTTGATTCTTTTTGTTTCCAGCTCTGGAATCCCTCACACCCTGTAGTTTAAATATTTTCCACTTCGCTACAGCTTTTCCTCAGTTCATATTTCCCATCCTGAAACACACAAACACACTTCTTTTGGACGTATGATCCTGTGGTTTGTGCGGTTATTTCTCCTGTTGGCAGAGTGGTTCTCTAGGCCTACAGAGGCTTGGGTTCAAATCTTGGCCCAGCAACTTACTAAGTGCATGATTATGGGCAGGTTTAATCTCTTTGGCCTCAGTTACATTGTTTGTAAATGGGGATAATAATCGTACTTATCCCATAGGAATAATGGGAGGGTTAAATGCACATAGTAAGTGCTCCATAAATGATAAATATTGTTAATAATTGTTAGCTATAGAAATCCTTCCTAACTGAAAAGGCCTTGGGATATGTTGGCTATATTCATTGACTTGCCTTTTTAGTTTAACATATGAAACCAATGAGATAAAAGAGAAGATGCCTGATTTGGGTTCATACAATTAATCCTCTTCAGTAAAACTACAATAAACACTGTAATAAGGCAAAACTGGGAACAGTTTTTGTAATACATATAGCATAAATATACTAACAATTCTTAAAAACCAGTAATTAAGAAAATAGAAAATTGTGTGAAGAACATGAAGAGGCAGATGGAAGAAATAAAAGTGGCCAGTAAGTATTTTATTTTATTTATTTATTTTTTTAAAAGATGTTATTTATTTATTTGACAGAGACATAGCAGAAAGGGAACACAAGCAGGGGGAGAGGGAGAGGGAGAAGCAGGCTTCCGGCCAAGCAGGGAACCCAATGTGGGACTCGATCCCAGGAGCCTGGGATCACGACCTGAGCCGAAGGCAGACGCTTAACGACTGAGCCACCCAGGCACCCCGCCAGTAAGTATTTTAAAATACAATGTCAAGAGGCGTCTGGGTGGCTCAGTTGTTAAGCATCTGCCTTCGGCTCAGGTCGTGATCTCAGGGTCCTGGGATCGAGTCCCACATTGGGTTCCCTGCTTGGCCGGAAGCCTGCTTCTCCCTCTCCCACTCCCCCTGCTTGTGTTCCTGCTCTCGCTATCTCTCTCTGTCACATAAATAAAATCTTTAAAAGAAAAAATAAAACAAAAAAAATAAAATACTAATGTCAAAAAGAAACAGACCATTCAGATTTGCAGATACATTTTTTTAAGAGTATTTTGAGTTGGTAGGTAATGACCATCTTTTATAAGAGGATTCCAAATAATTAGTTCACACATGCATTTTCTTTATATAATAAAAACCTGGATGGGGCACCTGGGTGGCTCAGTCGTTAAGCGTCTGCCTTCGGCTCAGGTCATGATCCCGGGGTCCTGGGATAGAGCCCCGCATCGGGCTCCCTGCTCAGCGGGAAGCCTGCTTCTCCCTCTCCCACTCCCCTTTCTTGTGTTCCCTCTCTCGTTGTGTCTCTCTCTGTCAAATAAATAAATAAAATCTTTAATAAAAAAAAAAGCTGGAGATCAAGGAATTATGGTCTACAAATGGGATACTCTTAGCTGTCAAAAAATTCGTAACAGTTCCTGTCGGAAATGAGAACCAGATGTTTTGGACTATCAAGTAGAAATGGACTGCCTCCGTTCCTAGACTTGCAGTCCCAAATTCATTCTAGAATATGGATATAAATATAGTCCATGGCAGCTTTTATTTATATGTGAATAGACTACAGGTAGAAAAGCAGCTAGAAAAATTTCCTACAACAATAATAGCTTTATTGAGTACTTTTTATGTGTCAGGTGTATTATGCTATAAACTTCAGATAGCTTATTTCATGTAATCATTATCAGAAGCTTGTAAAGTAGATATTATTCTACTATATTTTTTTTCTATAATTTTTACAAAGAAGGGAAGTAAAGCACAGAGGTTAAGAAGCTGACATAACTTCATGCATGAAGTGTGTAATAAAGCCAGAATTCAAACCCATACAGCCTGACTCTCGGGCTACACTATGATACTATACAGATTGAAGCCCACTCCTGAGTGAAGGAATGCAAATTTTGACAATTGACTGTTCATGTTCATATTATTTATTTTATATGGTTAGTCCTTTTTCTACTTGAATTTAGGGAATTTTAAGAATGCCTTCTTTGTCATTAGGATTTCTATAGATACCTTTTCCTAATCTGCCACTTTTATGTTGTTATGTATCTTTTGTTGTATAGGCATTTTAAATTTGGATAGTTATATTTAGCATATGATACATATGTGCATACAATAAAAATTCAGTCAACATTAATATACAGCATCAGTATTTAATAGTCCTTTCTTTCATGAGTTGCCAGTGGTGGTCTTTTCTAAGACATCTTTCATAATATTAGATTATAGAGATAGTCTATTTTCAAAACTTTGTTTTTCATATTTAGTCTTTAGTCCAATTGGAATTTAATTTTGTAATTGATTTTAGGTAGGAATTTTTTTTTAAAGATTTTATTTATTTATTTATTTGAGAGAGCGAATGAGAGAGAGAGAGCATGAGAGGGGGGAGGGTCAGAGGGAGAAGCAAACTCCCTGCTGAGCAGGGAGCCAGACGTGGAACTCCATCCCAGGACTCCAGGATCAGGACCTGAGCCTAAGGCAGTCGCTCAACCAACTTAGCCACCCAGGTTCCCCTTTAGGTAGGAATTTACTGATAATTCTATTACTAGGATTATTTTAACATGTAGAAGATCAGTTGTTCCAACACTATTGTTAAATAGATATTTCTTTTGTGATGCCACCTTTATCATGTGCGTGCTTAATTGTTTCTAGGCTCTTTATTCTGTTCCTTTAATCTATTTGTCTATATCTGTACCAGTACTGTACTCTGTGTGTGTGTATGTGTGTGTGTTTACATTGTTTTAATTACTGTAACTTTAAAATAACCCTGTTGCTTAGGCAAGGATTTCCCCACTTCCCACCACACACATGTTGTTCCTAGTCATTCAGAAATTTCTTAGCTACTTTGGGACCCCTATGTTTCTGTTTGAATTTTAGAATCAATTTATCTGGTTCTAAAGGAATAAAAATCCTGTTGGGATTTTAACTGGAATTGCAAAGAATTTATAGACTAATTGGAGAAGAATTGAGTGCAATTTTTTTTCTATCACAAAGATGTTTCAAGTTAAGGGAATCTATTAATATAATTCATCATATTCAAGAAAAAAAGATAATCAGCTTCATAGAGCTGCTAATTTTTTTAAAAATCAGGACTTCAGATTTTATTTATTTATTTTAAAAGATTTTATTTATTTTTTGACAGAGAGAGAGACAGCGAGAGAGGGAACACCAGCAAGGGGAGTGGGAGAGGGAGAAGTAGGCTTCCTGCAGAGCAGGGAGCCCAATGCGGGGCTCGATCCCAGGACCCTGGGACCATGACCTGAGCCGAAGGCAGACGCTTAACGACTGAGCCACCCAGGCGCCCCAGAACTTCAGATTTTAAAAGAATCTATCTATAAAATAGGAGTAAAAGGACACTTTATTAACACGATATTGTTAACAATTTTTCCACACATAATAAGCTAAAAGCCCGCACCATGTTTACTAGGGAAAATGAGACACATTCCCACCAAACTCAGGAACACAACCAGATCGCCCATGCTACCACATTTATTTACTGTAATACTATATGCCTAGGCATATAACAAAGAGAAAAAAATGGAAGATAAAAACTGGGAAGGTGCATGCAAAATTATGATATCTAGATGATACAGTTATCTATGTGGGCAGCTGAAGAGAAATAACAACTGAATCCAATATGGACACAAAATTTACACAAAAACCAATAGCATTCTCTATCTAAACCACAATCAGATGAAAAATAAAATGGAAGGTGGTAAGAGTAGAAACAAAACCATAAAGAAAAAAAGTATCTGATGTGTATGGGAGAAAAAAAACCTTTAAAATATTAATGTGGCCTCAAAGAGGATTTAAGTACATTTTTAAAACAAACTTTTTGGATAGGATCCATCATTATTAAACCAATATAACTTCTTTTTAAATTAATCTTCAGACTTATCTGAAAAAGATTCTAGATATTTTGGGGCACCTGAGTGGCTCAGTTAAGTTTCGACTCAAGGTCTTGATCTCAGTATCCACAACTCACTCAGCAGTGGGGAGTCTGCATGAGAGTCTCCCTTTTCTTCTCCCTCTGCCCCTCCCCCTACGTGTACTCTCTCTGTCTCTCTCAAATAAATAAATCTTTAAAAAAAGATTCTAAATATTTTTCTTAGAATAAAGCAAGTCTATTCAAGCTGAGTCTAGAATATATTTGAAAAATAAGAATATAAAATATCCAAGAAAAAATATTAAAAAATGTGTGTCGTGCTCCAAGTTTTTAAAGGCGTATTTAATATTTGTATAACTCTAAGAAAAAAATCCTCTTTTAGAAAAAGTTGCCAGTCATCATATATACCACAGAACTGACATGTAATTGCCTTTATGCCCTACTATAAACTGTTATTTTTTTAAAAAAAGATTTGTCCTATTAAGGATCTTAAAAATGAAGGAAAGGAAAGTACTGTGATACCAGCAAGAACTTTTTAAAATGTTAAGTCTTGTTGCCAGGGCTAGGGGGATACCCATCTTTTTCTTGGTTCTCTCTGACAGGAGAAAAAATAGAACTTAATGACAAATTTTGAATTTGTTTAAGGTTCAATCCCTTTTGTTCCTTGTTACTCATATGGCATTTTTAACATATGTATGTAAAGAGAGTTAACATCTTGAAAAAGTAGCCTATTATAAAGCACTGATTCATCATTTTATACAGTCAGAAATTAACTCATATTTACTTCTAGGTCTTTTGTTACTTGTTTATAGGTTTTGTCAGGAATGTAATCTTTGGTTTTTTTCTATGAGATTTATGCTCATTCACTAGGGTTAGTGGAAAAGATGTTTTAATGCTAATTTATTAGAACTAGTGGAAAATATGTTTTCTCTTGTTTTTCCTTATCTTTGTTATGGTTTATATTCCATTGGGATTATCTATTCCTAAAACATTTATTGAATGATTAGTGGGTCCCAAGCTTAGTTCTGAGTACTTCTCACCTTTTGTCTCCTTTAGTTCTTACATCAACCCGTTGAGGAAAATGCCACTTTGCAAATGAGGAAATTAAGGCTCAAATTTGGCTGTTGAAGTTACACAATTAGTAAATTTTGAAGCCAGTAAATTTTGATGTCAGACGCTACAGCCTCATTGTTAACCAGGAAAAATGTCTAAATCTGGCTCCACTTTGAAAGCCTAGTACCTTGAAAATTTTTTCAGTTAGGTATATGTTAATCAGATATGTATTCCATTTTCCTGCTTCTTTTGTCAGTAGAACAACAGGCATTTATTCTCATGCTAGGAATCTGCATGTTGACTGTGGGTTTTGGGCTCTACTTTGGGATGCAGGTCAACTGGTCTTGGCAAATCACTGGAGTACATGAACCAAGTTAAGTGAAGAGCTTGCCCCAGGAAGCTGCCCTTTCACCTGAATGAACACATGAGGAGCAGACATGAGCCCACCCCACAGCCCCAGTCAAGGCTATGAGTTATCTTTTCACTTTCTTTTTTTTTTTTAAGGTTTATTTATTTCAGAGAGAGAGAGAGAGAGAGAGAGAGAGCGCGCATGTGCGTGCTCGTGCACAAGTGAGGGGAGGGGCAGAGGCAGAGGGAGAATCAGGCTCCCCACCGAGCAGGGAGCCTGATGCGGGGCTAGATCCCAGGATCCTGGGATCATAACCTGAGTGGAAGGCAGGCGCTTAACTGACTGAACCATCCAGGTGCCCCTGTCTTTTCATTTTCTTGATGAAGTTCTTGAAAACACAAAATTTTTACATTTTTTGATGTCCATTTTTTTCTTTTGTTGCTTGTGCTTTTGGTGTCATATCTGAAAGTCCATTGGGGTGCCTGGGTGGCTCAGTTGGGTGGGTGTCTGCCTTCGGCTCAGGTCATGATCCTGGGGTCCTGGGATTGAGCCCGACTCCCTGCTCAGCGGGGAGCCTGTTTCTCTCTCTCCTCCCTGCTCGTGCTCTCTGTAGCTATCTAGGTCTCTCTCTCAAATAAATAAAATCTTTTTAAAAAATTAACAAAAAATAAAAGCCCATTGCCTAATCCAAGGTTACAATATCTCTATTTTTATTTCAGCTCCTTCAATTTTTTTTTTTTTTCATTTGTGCCTTTGGTTTTTCTTTGTATTGTGGTTTCTCAACAGTGAGTATAGTTTTTAGATTAGGTCTTCATTCTCCGTCTTCCATATTTGTCATCATCTTTCAAAACTTTCATCTCTTTATTATTTTACTCCACATTCTAGGAGAGCTTCTTGGATCTGACCTCCATAGTCACACTGACAGTTCTGTTCTTTATACCCTCCAATATCTATTAAAAATTATTTTTCATCTTGTGAGTAGTTTAATTCTGCTGTTGAATCTCTATTATGTTGGCAATCCTTGATCCTGCCTATTTCCTTTTTCATCTCATCCTTGTTTTACATCTCAGCCAGATCTCTCATTCAGCACAGAGCTTCCATCCTCTCTCCAAGCACACTTCCATGTATTCACCAACCTGGAAGCTCCCACACCCATGTTTTCTTCTAAAAATTTCATAGTTTTAGCTCTTAGATTTAGGTCTTTGATTCACTTTGAGTTCATTTTTGTACATGATGTGAGGTAGGGATCCAACTGCACTGTTTTGTATATACACATAATCTGGTTGTCCCAGCACCATTTGTTGAAAAGACTATTCTTTTCCCCAGTGAATTGTCTTAGCACCCTTGCCTAAAATAAATTCACTAAAATGTGAGTATTTATTTCTGAAATCTGTTTTAGTTCATTGATCTCCTATGTCTGTCCTTATGCCGGTACCATACTGTCTTGATTATTATAGCCTTGTAGTATGTTTGCAATTGGGAAGTGTGAATCCTCCAGTTTTTTTTCTTTTTCAGGATTTTTTTGGCTATTCTGTGTCCCTTGCATTTTTATAGGAATTTTATTAGGATCACTTTTCCATTTCTGCAAAAAAGGCAACTGGTATTTTGATATGAACTGCATTGAATTTGTAGATCAATTTGAGGTGTATTGTTATCTAATATTAAGTTTTACAATCCACGAACATGGAATGTCTTTCTTTTTTTTAGGTCTTTAAAGTTTCTTTCAGTAATATTTTGTAATTTTCAGAATATAAGTTTGACACCTATTTTGTTAAACTTATCCTTAAGTATTTTATTCTTTTTGATGCTATTGTAAATGGGATTGTTTTCTTAATTTCATTTTTGGATGTTCACTACAAGTGTCTAGAAAGGTAGCTGATTGTGTTGATCCCATATTCTGCAACCTTGCTGAAATTGTTTATTCTAACAGAATTTTAGTGGCTTCCTTAGATTTTCTATATTCAAAAATCATCCCATATGAAAATAGATAGTTTTATTTTCTCTTAACTAATCTGGATGCCTTTTATTTAATTCTATTGCCTAATTACTTTGTCTAAAACCTTCATTGTGGGACACCTGGGTGGCTCGGTCGGTTAAGCATCTGCCTTTGGCTCAGGTCATGATCCCAAGGTCCTGGGATTGAGTCTCACATCGGGCTCCTTGCTCAGCAGGGAGCCTGCTTCTCCCTCTGCCTGCTCTGCCTGCTGCTCTCTCTGTTTGTTCTGTCTCTCTGACAAATAAATAAATTAATTAAAAATAAATAAATAAATAAAACCTTCATTGCTATGTAGAAGTATATCCTTGTTCCTGACCTTAAAGGGAAAGCATTTAGTCTATCACCATTTATTATGTTAGCTGTGGAGTTTTTGTGGATGCCTTATATAACATTGAGAAAGTTTCCCTTTTTTGCTAGTTTGTTGAGTGTTTTTATCATGAAAAAAGGTTGGGTGTTAAGTGTTTTTTCTGCATCTGTTGAGATGATCCATGGTTTTTGTTTTTATTCTATTGATACCATGTATTACATTAATTGATTTTCAGGTGTTAAACCAATATTGCATTCCTGGGATAAATCCCACTTGCTCATGGTACATAATCATTTTTATATATTTTTGTTTATTTGATTTTAAAGAACAGTTTTAAGTTCACAGCAAAGTTGAAAGTATAAAGATTTCCCATATACCCCTTGTCTCCTTGAATGCATAGCCTCCCCCATTATCAATATCCCCCACCAGAATGGTACATGTATTACAATTTATGGGCCTATATTGACATCATAATCCTCCAAATGCATAGTTTACATTAGGGTTCACTCTTGATGTTGCACAGTTGATGGAATTGGACAAGTGTATAATGGCATGTATCCATCATTATAGTATCATACAAAGTATTTTCACTGACTTAAAAATCCTCTGTGCTCTGTCTATTCATTGGTCCACTCTCCTGCCCCAACTCATGGCAATCAGTGATCTTTTTACTGTCTCCATAGTTTTGCCTGTTTCAGAATGTCATATGGTTGGAATCATACAGTGTGTAGCCTTTTCAGATCAGCTTCTTTCACTCAAGTTATATATGTTATAAGGTTCCTCCATATCTTTTTATGACTTGATAGTTCATTTCTTTTTACTGCTGAATAATATTCCATTATCTGGATATACCACTATTTATCCATTCACCTACTAAAGGACATTTTGGTTGCTTTTAAGTTTTGGCAATTATGAATAAAGTTGCTATAAACGTCTGTGTTCCCTTTTTATATTTTGTTGGATGAAATTTGTTAGCATTTTGTTGAGGATTTTTACTTCTGTATTAATGAGGGATAATGGCCTGTAGTTTTCTTTTTTTGTCTTTGTTTGGTATTACTATCAAGGTAATACTGGCCTTATAGAATGAGTGTTTTCTCCTTTCCTATTTTGGAAGAGTTTGTGAAGAATTGGTGTTAATTTTTCTTTGTTGTTTGGTAGAATTTACCAGTGAAGCCACATGGGCCAGAGCTTTTTTTTGGGAGGGGGGTAGTTTTTTGATTACTCATTCAATGTCTTTGTTACAGGTCTATTCAGATTTTCTTCTTTTTTTTCCCCTTGATTCAGGTTCATTAGTTTGTGTCTTTTAGGAATTTGTCTATTTCATGTAAATCACCTGATTTGCTGGCATGCTCTTTGCATAATATTTCCCTCTAATCCTTTTTATTTCTTTGAGGTTAGTAGTAATGTCTCCTCTTTCATTCCTGAGTTTAATGTTTTGAGTCCTCTCTCTCTCTCTCTCTTTTTTTTTAGGTCAGTCAAATGAGAGGTTTGTCAATTTTGTTGATCTTTTCAAAGACCCAAGTTTTGGTTTCACTGATATTTCTATCATTTTTCCAGTCTCTATTTTATTGACTTCCGACCTAATGTTTATTATTTCTTTCTTTTGGGTTACTTCGGCTTTTGTTTGTTCTTTTTCCAGTATCTATAGTTGAAAAGTTAGTGTATTGGTTTGCAATCTTTCTTCTTTTCTAATGTGGGTATTACCTTAATGCAGCTATAGATTTCCCTCTAAGTCTTTCTTTAGTGGCATCACATAAGTTTTATTATATTGTGTCTTCATTTTCATTCATCTCATAGCATTTAGTAATTTCCATTGTGATTTCTTTATTTTTTCTTGTCCTTTAGTACTTTCACCATGTGTATATTGGTACACACTCATGTGCACATTTGATAGTGCACTTGATGTCCCACATTTCTCTGAGGCTGTTTATTTTTCTTCATTCTTTCTCCTCTTTGGTCCTCAGGTTGTAGAATCTCGTGTAAGTCTACAAGTTTGCTAATTCTTTCTTCTGCCAGTTCAGCTCGTCTACTGAGCCTGTCTAGTAATTTTTTCACTTTAGTTATTGTACTTTTCAATTCAGAATTTGTGTGGTTCCTTTTATAACTCCTGTCTCTTTGTTTAGATTCTCTATTTGATGAGACATTTTCAGTATATCATCCTTTTTTTTTTTCAGTTTTTATTTTAAACCCTGGTGCTCATCACGACAAGTGCACTCCTTAATTCCCATCACCAATTTCACCCATCCCCCTACCTACTTCCCCTCTAGTAACCATCAGTTTGTTCTCTATAGTTAAGAGTCTGTTTCTTGGTTTCTCTCTCTTTTTTTTTTCTTTCTTTGCCTATTTTGTTTCTTAAATTCCACACATGAGTGAAATCATATGGTATTTGTCTTTCTCTGACTGAATTATCTCACTTAGCATTATACTTTCTAGACCATCCATGTTGTTGCAAATGCAAGATTTCATTCTTTTTTATGACTGAATTATATATATATATATTATATATATATATATATATGCCACATCAAATTTATCCATTCATCAGTTGATGGACACTTGGGCTGCTTCCACATCTTGGCTATTGTAAATAATGCTGCAATAAACATAGGGGCGCATGTATCTTTTTGAATGAGTGTTTTTGTATTCTTTGGGTAACTACTCAGTACTGATTGCTGGATCATAGGGTAGTTCTATTTTTAACTTTTTGAGAAACTTTCATACTGTTTTCCAGAGTGGCCGTACCAGTTTGTATTCCCACCAACAGTGTAAGAGAGTTCCCCTTCTCCACATCCTCACCAACAGCAGTTGTTTCTTCTGTTGTTGATTTTAGCCATTTAGTTGTGAGGTGATCTCTCATTGTAGGTTTGATTTGCATTTCCCTGATGATAAGGGATAATGAGCATCTTTTCATGTGTCTCTTGGCCATCTCTGTGTCTTCTTTAGAGAAATGTCTGTTAATGTCTTCTGCCTATTTTCTAATTGGATTATTTGTTTTTTGGGTATTGAGTTTTATAAGTTCTTTATATATTTTGGATACTAACCTTTTATCAGATATGTCATTTGCAAATACCTCCTCCCAGTCCATGGGTTGCCTTTTAGTTCTGTTGATTGTTTCCTTGACTATGCAGAAGTTTTTATTTTGGTGTATCCCGATAGTTTATTTTTGCTTTTTTTGGAGGTGTAAGTGAATTTTTATTGGGAACTTGTCAAACAGCAGCAAATGAAAAATGAATAAGGAAAAAAAAAAAGAAAAATGAATAAGGAAACTTCCTGTTGTCACAGAAACACAAGATCTCCATCATATATGATAAGGGAGGCATTTCAGTTTGTGATCCCCAGCACAGAAATGACAAATGCATTTCCATTCAGTCTAATACTTCTGGATTCCTACCAGAAAGAAATAACATTAAGAGCATGGAAAAGTTGCTTACTGAAAGGATACCCCTAAAGAAGAGTAATGGAGGGAATGTAGAAATTAAGAAGTTACATAGAACACTTTTTAAATTGTAATGAACTACATTTTCATATCTTCACAGTAATATCTTCATATCTTCACAGTCACTTGCAGAACTGGTTCAGATTATTTACATACCAGATATATTTTTAGTCTTCTACATAAATGTTGGGTATTACCTATGTTTATATGAAATGAAGCTATTAATACTTTTCTATAGCAGTAACTTGCATACCAGGAAGGCCAAGACAACAAATCAAGAAATGAGTTTTCCCAAAGCTGCAATGTGAAGACTATAACCAGTTGATTTCATACACATGTATGGGTTTCTTTGCTATAGGAAATCCAAATGGAATAAGAAATGGAGATGAGTAAAAAGGTTTCTGAGGGGAAGAAGGATGACACCTTGTATGCATTTAGTTTTCCTGCCCCTTCTGATGCATCACATTCTTCTTCTGCACGGTCTGATGTCCATAATGTTAGGTTGTCTCCAAGCAACTGCATGGTAAGGGTGCTGTCTATGCATGAGTCTTCATTCAGTGTATTAAGTTCTGCAATGTCCTCATCAGAAGCAGTTTAAGCCAGTGTGCAGGCAAGCTCTGGGTTATTAAGGATCTCATAGTAAAATACAGAAACGTTAAGAGCCACCCCCAGGCATATTGGGTATATAGGTTGCATCTCTTTCTTGCTTATATCAAAAGCCTCTTGGTAAGCTCCTTGGGAATTATCTCTTGTTTGTTTTTGATTATCACCACATGCCACTTCAACAAGGTACCCCAAGTAATCTCCCTTCATTTTCAGATAAAAGACCTTACTCTCTGGATTAGTTGCATTGGCTATTAAATACTTGTCCAACAATTCTAATACTGTGATGCGGATGGACCTCAGTTCAGACTCCTCTTTCTCCAATAGTCCTTAAATCAGCAACTTCTTGTTGGAGGTGTCAGTTTTCAGCTCCATGCTCCAGATGACTCACCACGCTGACCTGCAGCCCTGACCACATTCATGCTCCACATGACTCTCCACGCTGACCTGCTGCCCTGACACATTTGTATAGGCCATGGAGAGCAGATTGTGCTCCTTGTTGCACAGCTTGGCATCCTGTTCGGTTTTGGCCTTCATGCAAATTGCCATGTTGTCGTAGTGCTTGGCCTGCTCAGCCAGCTTCACCTTCTGGATGAGCTGTGTCTTCTCCTTGGGGACGAGGAGAGGAGAGTGAGGGAGAGCACTGACTGGATGGGGAGGAAGCATAAGGAGGGCCTTTACATCTCTGCCACTGGGGTGCAAGTCTATTTTTGCTTTTGTTTCCTTTGCCTAAAGGGACCTATTGAGAAAACAATCGCTACACCAGTGTCAGAGAAATTAATGCCTCTGCTCTCTTCTAGGATTTTTATGGTTTCAGGTCTCACATTTAGGTCTTTAATCCATTTTTAATTTATTTTTCTATATGGTATAAGAAAGTGTTCCACTTTCATTCTTTTTTAAAAGATTTTATTTATTTGTTAGAGAGAGAGAGAGCACAAGCAGGGGTGTGGCCAGCAGAGAGAGAGGGAGAAGCAGGCTCTCCGCTGAGCAGGGAGCCCGATGTGGGGCTCAGTCCCAGTACCCTGGGATTTTGACCTGAGCTGAAGGCAGATACTTAACCAACTGAGCCTCCCAGGCACCCCTCCACTTTTATTCTTTTACATGTTGATGTCTAGTTTTCCCAGCACCATTTGTTGACGAAACTGCCTTTTTCCCACTGGATATTCTTTCCTGCTTTGTCAAAGATTAATTGACCATATAAATGTGGATTTATTTCTGGATTTTCTATTCTGTTCTATTGATCTGTCTATTTTTGTGCCAGTATCATCCTGTTTTGATTACTACAGCTTTGTAATATAACCTGAGGTCTGGAATTGTGATGCCGCCAGCTTTTCTTTTCTCTTTCTTTTTAAAGTTTTTAAGTAACCTCTACACCCAACATGAGGTTTGAAACCACAGCCTCTCCCCACCTCCAAGATCAAGCATGCTCTTTCAACTGAGCCAGCCAGGTGCCCCTGCTTTTCTTTCTCAAGATTCCTTTGGCTATTTAGGGCTTTTTCTTGTTCCATACAGATTTTATAATTGTTTGTTCTACTCTGTGAAATTGATTGGTAGTTTGATAGGGATTGCATTAAATGTGTAGATAGCTTTGGGTAATGTAGACATTTTTTTAAAGTTTTTTTTGTTTTGTTTTTTTAAAAGATTTTATTTATTTATTTGACAGAGAAAGAGAAAGCGAGAGCAGGAACACAAGCAGGGGAAGTGGGAGAGGGAGAAGCAGGCTTCCTGCCGAGCAGGGAGCCCGATGCAGGGCTCAATCCCAAAACCCTGGGATCATGACCTGAGCCGAAGGCAGATGCTTAATGACTGAGCCACCCAGGCACCCCGACATTTTTTTAAAGTTTTATATATATATGGGGGTTTTGGGGTTTTGTTTGTTTGTTTTTAGTAATCTCTACACCCAACAGGGGGCTTGAGTCATGACCCTGAGATCAAGAGTCACAAGCTCTTCCAGCTGTGCCAGGCAGGCACCCCAGACAGTATAGTCATTTGAACAATATTTGTTCTTCCAGTCCATGAGCATGGAATGTCTTTCCATTTCATTTGTCATTTTCAGCTTCTTTCCTCACTATTTTATAGTTTTCAGAGTACAGGTCTTTCACCTCTTTGGTTAGATTTATTCCTAAGTATTTTATTATTTTTGGTGTAATTGTAAATGGGATTGTTTTCTTAATTTCTCTTTCTGTTGCTTCATTATTATTGTATGAAAAATGCAACAGATTTCTGTAGATTGATTTTGCATCCTCCAACTTTACTGAATTCATTTATCAGTTCTAGCAGTTTTTTGGCAGAGTCTTTCAGGTTTTCTAGATAGTATCACCAGCATCTGCAAATAATGAAAGTTGTACTTCTTCTTTACCGATTTGGATGCCTTTTATTTCTTTTTGAGGTCTGACTGTTGTGGTTAGGACTTTCAGTACTATGTTGAATAAGAGTGGTAAGAGTGGACAACCTTGTTTTGATCCTGATCTTAGAGGAAAGGTTGTTTTTCCCATTGAGGATGATGTTAGCTGTGGATTTTTCATATATGGCCTTTCTTATGTTGAGGTAAGTTGCCTCTAAACCTACTTTGTTGAGGCTTTTTAAAATGAATAAATATAGGGTGCCTGGGTGGCTAAGTCAGTTAGGTGTCTGCCTTCGGCTCAGGTCATGATCCCAAGGTCCTGGGATTGAGTCCCGCGTCGGGCTCCCTGCTCAGCGGGGAGCCTGCTTCTCCCTCTGCCTGCTGCTCTCTCTCTCTGACAAATAAATAAATAAAATCTTTAAAAAATAAAAATAAATAAATAAATAAAATGAATGGGTGTAGTACTTTGTCACATGCTTTTTCTGCATCTATTGAAATGATCATATGGTTCTTATCCTTCCTCTTATTGGTGTGATGTGTTACATTGATTCATTTGAGAATATTGAACCACCCTTGCAACCCAGGAATAAATCCTGCTTGATCATGGTGAACGATTTTTTTAATGTATTGTTGGATTTGGTTTGCTAGTATTTTGTTGAGGGTTTTTGCATTTATGTTCATCAGAGGTACTGGCCTGTAGTTCTCTTTTTTGTGATATCTTTATCTGGTTTTGGTATCAGGGTAATGCTTGGGTGTTCCCATGTTGGGTGCATAAATATTTACAGCTAAGGCCTCACAGTACTCCCAGGTCAAGAGACACAGTGTTTGCAGGGGTTTGAGCCAGTCTTCTGGGGTAAGGGACCCTCCAAACTGGGAATGATGCAAGTATGACTGGGAAGGGCAGTTCTTCCGGAGCACAGAGGGGGCAGGCTTGGTGTAAGCAAGATCGGTACTAGTGTGGGCACTACACTGGTTTCCACAGGTGGCCCTGTGCTTATGCTGATGAGTTGGGGAGGGAAATGGTGCTGGACAGTTCCTTTGTTCCCAGGTGGGTCTCTGTAAATGCTGCCTCTCTGGGACTCACTCCAAGATGAGCAACTAACTTCCCCATTGTGTGCCCCAAGCACTCTTCAGATCACTGTTTCCACATTGTATTTCTGTGGGCTGTTTACCCTGCCTTTTCTCCAAGAGTAGCACCAACGTCCTCCAAGCTCTGTCAGAGCCATGCATGCTGACCTTTAAAACTCTAGGCCTGTGACTAAGCCTGGGTGGCTCAGTCAGTTAAGCATCTGCCTTTGGCTCAGGTCATGATCCCAGCATCCTGGGATCGAGTCCTACATCGGGTTCCTTGCTCAGCAGGGAGCCTGCTTCTCCCTCTGCCTGCCGGTCCCCCTGCTTGTGTTCTCTCTCTCTCTGACAAATAAATAAAATCTTTTTAAAAAATTAAAAATTAAAAAAACCCCACAGAACTCTAGACCTTAAGTCCCACTGGTAGCAAGAACTCATCAAATTTAGGCCCACTCACTGTCCAAACCAATTGCTGTGATAATTCATTTTCCCCATGTGCTCCCCTGTGTGCTAGTCTGTCTCTCACCCTTCTCTGTGAGTACAGCTCTCCCCACTACAGGGGCCATGATTAGCTGCTCTCCCTATCTGTGTCTCCACATTTTCTTTGATGTGGCCTCTTTACCTTTAATTGTAGAGTTCAACTAATCTTCAGATCTATTTCTGGGGTATTTTAGGATGATTTCACAATTATCTGGTTGTATTCGTGGGACCATCTAGCCATCTTGCTTTGTATCTAAAATATATATATATATACTGTCCTTTCTTTAATCATGGTTTCCTTTAGCTATGTCTATAATGGATGCTTTGAAGTCTTAGTGTGTTAAACCTGACATCTGAGCCCTTTCCCAGGCAATTTCTTAATTTTTTTTTTTTTTAAGATTTTATTTTATTTACTTGACAGAGAGAACGTGAGAGAAGGAACACAAGCAGGGGGAGTGGGAGAGGGAGAAGCAGGCTTCACGCAGAGCAGGGAGCCCGTTAAGGGGCTTGATCCCAGGACCCTGGGATCATGACCTGAGGCGAAGGCAGACGCTTAACGACTGAGCCACCCAGGTACCCCTCCCAGGCAATTTCTGTTGCCTGCTTTTTTTCAGTGTATGGATTTCGCTCTCCTGTTTCTTTTCCTGTTGTAATTTTTTGTTAAAAACTGAACACTTACCTTATATATTGTAACAATTCTGGATACTGATTCCCATCCCTCCTTTTCTAAGAGTTGTTTTTATTTTTGTTTATTCATACATTTGTTTAGTGACTTGCCTATGTTATTTTAGTGAAATCTGTTTCCCCTATAGTGTGACACTTTTGGGGTCACATCTCAGAAGGTATATAGCCTTAGGCATGTGCAAAGTCACTCTAGGATGATGGTGGTGTTAGAAGGGCTCTCTTTGTCCATTTCCTCTACCTCTTTTTTAAGTTGTCTGTCTTGTTTGGTATCAGATCTATTGATTGCCAACCGATTGCTCTATTGTTTTTGACAATGCCTGGAGCATAAATTGCTCCACTTTATGATCTCATTGAATTCAGGCAGGGGTAGTTTTTGAGGCCAGTCTTTGAGGTTTCTTCTGACTTCTTTCTCTTTAGTTGTCTTTTTTCCTGATTCTTGTTAGTGAATTGGGCTATGCTTTACCTTGTTATTCTTAACTAAAAGAAGCTTCCTGGCTCCTCTTAATTGCTTACCACCAAATCTTTTATTTTGGAGTGTGTCCTTAATCTTGAACTTTGCCCACTGTTTCAAATAAGTTCATTTCATTTTGGGAGAGCTTTTGCATTCTTTCTGCTTATGAGCTGCCTCTCTCCCTGGATAAAATCTTTGAGCCACGACTCTGGGCTGTTAGTGAGATGGCAGCCTCCAGTCTTCTTGACTTGCCTGTTTTGGTGTAGAACCTCTGTCCTAAAAATGAACTGAGATAAGGACAAATATTCCAGTATTTTTGGCCTGCCACTCCTTGGGTAAAGCCTCCATTCTAGAGGAAAGGAGCCACTGACCTCTTGGCCACAAACATTAAAAACTTAGCCTCTCTAACTTGGAGTTGAATAGAATGAGAATGCTGAGCTTTTGTCCTTCCCAAGAAGATACCATATCCATAGATTGGTAGCTGAGGAGAGAAAGAGCCCTGTCTTCTTAGCCATACCCACCCAGATGGAACTTCTCTCAAGCTGAGCTAGAGTGAGGAGAGGGAAGGAGCAGATGTGACAAATGCCACAGACTGCCACAGTTTTTACCAAGTTTTAGTAGATTTTCTTGAATAAATGGTTCTTCATTGCTTTGTGCCCTTAGGGTAATTTCCAGAGACTGAAAATTTAAAAACAAAAAACAAAAAAAAATATTCACCCGTTATGCCTGTTTTACTGGGAAACATCCATAGAGTACCTCATACTGCTATCCCAAAGTAGAATTCCTCTCAAAACTTGACACTCTATCTTTTACTACACGTTCGTTTTATATCCCAGTTTGAATTATTAAATTTTATTATTTTTCTTGATTTAGGCTTGACAAGTATTTGTCTAATTTATTAAAATGATCAAGATACCTGTTTTTGGAGATTTATATCTATATAAATGTATATATTTATAACTTTAATATTTATATTAAAGTATATAATATAAAAATATAAAATTATAATTACAATAAATTATAATAATCATTACAATAAATTATAACATAAAAGTTATTTTATAACTATAAATATTTATATTTATAACTTTTTTAAGTGTAAATTTAATTTGTTTTTACATTTACCAACTCATACATACCAGGTAATTTGCTCCAAAGTTATTTTAATGATTATTCCCTCACTCTTTACCTAAAATCTTTTTATTTTATTTAATTTATTTATTTATTTGACAGAGAGAGAGATAGCGAGAGCAGGAACACAAGCAGGGGGAGTGGGAGTGGGAGAAGCAGGCTTCCCGCGGAGCAGGGAGCCCAATGCGGGACTCGATCCCAGGACCCTGGGATCATGACCTGAGTCGAAGGCAGACGCTTAATGACTGAGCCACCCAGGCACCCCTCTTTACCTAAAATTTTAATTACTAGTTTTTGTAAGTTTATTTGGCTAATTTGGCTAATACAATATTGGGTAATGACAGAAAAAATACTTTATGTCTGCTTTTGCTCATAGATTAATTAAGTGAAACCATTGCACCAGATGCTAGTTTTCTACATCTGGTTTTGTCTTCAATCTTCCCTACTGCTCACTCAGTCTGACTTCTGTCTGCTTCTCCAAATCAGGATGATGTCCCATCATCATTGGCCTTTGATTTTTTTTTTGGGGGGTCATGATATTTGTCCTGTAGTTTCCCATCATTGGTGATTTCATATGCTTTCAACCTCAGCAAGAGAGGTTTCAAATGCACAAGTGTGTCCAGTTGTCTGTCTTGAATCAGGGGATATTTGTGGGATTCTGAGACTCCTCCTGCTGAGTTGGAGAAAAAGTGTAGTGACACTGCTTGGGCTGCAATCCAGCTCTACCACATACGAAGCTTTATGACCCTGGAAGAGTTATTCTTAACCCTGGTTTCCTTACTTTTCATTTTTACTTATTTATTTACTTACTTTTAAAGTTTTTTTTTTAAGATTCTATTTATTTATTTGAGAGAGAGAGACAGCACAAGCAGGAAGGGCAGAAGAGGGAGAGAGAGAATCTTAAGCAGTTCCTTTGGCCAATGCGGGGCTTGATCCCAGGACCCCAATCTCATGACCTGATCTGAAACCAAAAGTCGGATGCTCTACTGACTGTATCACCCAGGCACTCCTTAAAGATTTTATTTTTAAGTAGTCTCTACACCCATTGTGTAGTGAACTTACAATCCTAAGATCAAGAGTCACATGCTCTACTGACTGAGCCAGCCAGGTGCCCCTCCTTACTTTTTAAATGGATAATGGTAGCCACTGCATAACCTTACCAGATTATTTTAGAAGTTAATATATCTAAAGAAATTATTACAGTACCTGGTGTATAACTACTCAATAGATGACAGTAATGATAATGTTGATGGTAGTAATGATCATAGATCATAGAGACAGTGTCTCAGAAACACTAATTGCAGGGGTGCCTGGGTGGCTCAGTCAGTTAAGGTCTGACTTTGGCTCAGGTCATGATCCCAGGGTCTTGAGATAGAGCCCTGTGTCAGGCTCCCCGCTCAGCGGGAAGTCTGCTTGTCCCTCTGCCCCTCCTCCAGCTCATGCGCGCACACACACTCTCTCTCAAATAAATATAATCTTAAAAAAAAAAAAAGGAGCACTAATTGCAATCCAGCCTTTGGTGATTTTCATTTGTATTTCCCATTTTGTCTATCTCATTTGTACTATTTCTTTTTTTTTTTTTTTAAGATTTTATTTATTTATTTGACAGAGAGATAGAGAGAGAGCAAAAGTAGGCAGAGCGGCAGGCAGAGGGAGAGGGAGAAGCAGGCTCCACTGAGCAGGGAGCCTGATGTGGGGCTCGATCCCAGGACCCTGGGATCATGACCTGAGCTGAAGGCAGCCGCTTAACCAACTGAACCACCCAGGCGCCCCTCTTTTTTTTTTTTTACGATTTTATTTATTTATTTGACAGAGAGAGACACAGTGAGAGAATGAACACAAGCAGGGGGAGTGGGAAAGGGAGAAGCAGGCTTCCCCTGGAGCAGGGATCCCGATGCGGGGCTCGATCCCAGAACCCTGGGATCATGGCCTGAGCTGAAGGCAGATGCTTAACGACTGAGCCACCCAGGTGCCCCTCGTGTGTACTATTTCTTGAATAAATTCTCCCGAATGTGGGATATATGGGTGCTTTTTTATCTTAGCGCCTTTACGGATAAAGAGTTTTTCCTTACTTCCTTATTTGAATATTGAAGTTTTTAAGTGGGGAGGAAGAGTTAGATATATGTGATCAAGTAACATTCTTTTCCAGCAATTTGTCATTAGTTTCTTGGCTTCTGTTACATTGCTGTCATGGTTTTAATTTTCATCCTCTGGTTGTAAATAAAACAAACAAGAAACAAAAACCTGAGTCCCTTTCTTTGATGCCTAACTGTTGATTCTGTCCTTGGGCCTTTACCCACTATGTATGTTCTCTACAACTACTCCTATCCTTCAGCCATGGATTCAGCTCTCAATTTTAGGTTGATGGCTAATTCTCATTATTCTTCATACCTCTAACTGCATAATGGACACTTCCATCTAGAAGTTCTATAGAAATTTCAAATTTTGCACATTCAAATTTTCATACCTCTCCTCATTCCTCCTGCCTTATTTCTCTTCCTTCTCCACTTTCTCCATGTTCCCTTTCTCACTAGGTCACACAGTCACTTGGACAGGTTCTGAGACAGTTACCTGTGAGTCATGTCTAACTCTTTCAATTCTGTCACAGACCAGTACAAATCAGTGACCACTATCTTCAGTTTCCTGCATAATAGATGATGAATGCTTAAGTTGATTATTAACTCAATAATCGACATCTTACAGGATATTTCTACGATGGTTTGTTTTCCCTCACAAGGTAATATAAGATTAGGTGAATATGAAGACTTGATATACAGTTTGTAGTGAACTCTGATCCCTGAATTCACGATGTACATGAGTTCTTGCATATTTTGACCACTGCATTGAAGTTTGATGACTTCATATTAATTAGGATTGGTTTTTACAGGAAACAGTGACATTTAAGGATGTTGCTGTGGACCTCACCCAGGAGGAATGGCAGCAAATGAAACCTGCTCAGAGGAACTTGTACCGGGATGTGATGCTAGAGAACTACAGCAACCTAGTCACAGTGGGTAAGGCTAGCTTTGCAATTTTTCATGGAATTCCTTTCCATTTTTGAAGTGTATGAGGACTTTAACTTGCCAGATGAATTTAGTCTGCCTTGTCTTCACATGATTGTATGTACTCATCTTCAGGGTAAAGCCTGATTCCTTTGTCTCACTTTAGAAATTCCTTTGTCCTCATCCTTCATAGGCCCTCAAGCCCCTAAGACTCAGCCCAAGGTGTGGATGGTGGTATCCAGCATTAACATCCAAGTCCTTTGCTGTTTCCTGTAATAGGTTATCAAGTCACCAAACCAGATGTGATCTTCAAGTTGGAGCAGGAAGAGGAGCCATGGGTGGTAGAGGAAGAAATGCTTGGGAGGCACTGTCCAGGTGAATAAGTAAAAAGGCAGCTCTGAATGAGAAAGCCACATGACAGTTGTTCATGTGGTTGATACCATTTCACATTTTCCAAGATTTTCTTAAAAGCCCTAGTGTTCTAGGGTGACAAATAGTATGAATGGATTGGATTACTTTGACATTTCCAGATACTATTTTCTTCCTATACTGGAGCTGTCTTCCTTTTCCAAATTTTAGAGGGCTGGTAGTTCCATCAGATTTCAGGATGCCAACCTTCTCTAATTCATTTATGGCCTCAGTCTCAGGATTATTGTCCCTCTCTATGATCTTTAAGCTCTCTTTTTCCTTAGTGTTCATAATTTTAGTTCTAATTCCTTATGTATTCAGCATTTCATGGATGTGTAGTATTTTAAAAGTATATTTGTTTCACACTTAGATTCCTTTCAATTTCTTTCCATTTTGAAAAGCTATAGACATATATTCTATAACAGTACTCACAAGTCCCATTTTACTTCACAACCCTCACAATCCCATGTAGCTTTAAGTTTCTGCCTTAGAAATTGGTGCCCTATTCCTACTTATTCCCACCTCCCATTATGTTAATTTTTTAAAAATGTAAATATGCACACTTCAGGGCGCCTGGGTGACTCAGTCCATTAAGCATCCGGTTGTTCTTAATTTTGGCTCTGGTCATGATCTCAGAGTCATGAGATCAAGCCCTAGGTTGGGCTCCACGCTGGGTATGGAGACTGCTTGGGATTCTCTCTCTCCCTCTCCCTCTGCTCCTCCCCCACCTGCTTGCTGTCTCTTTCTAAAATATATATGTATTTCAATATATATATTGCTCTCTCTCAAAAAAAAATATATATACACTTGG
The DNA here is from genome assembly GCF_004348235.1 of Phoca vitulina. Taxonomy (NCBI): domain Eukaryota; kingdom Metazoa; phylum Chordata; class Mammalia; order Carnivora; family Phocidae; genus Phoca; species Phoca vitulina. The sequence continues at coordinate 7,023,374 of NW_022589761.1, read as the reverse complement.
TTAAAGAACATAAATAATCCAAAAGATACATTGAAAAGTAAGTCTCCCTCTTATCCTTGACACTGAGTCCCTTTCTTTCCCAGTTGCATACATTCTTTCTCAGAGTTGTGCTGGCTCTTCTTGATTGTTATTTTACCATATGAATGTTAGATACAACTCTCTATTTCCAGAGAAAAACCTATTGGACTTTTTATTGGGAATGTATTAGGTATATAAGTCAACTTTTGGAGATTTGACATCTTTAGAATGTTGAGATTTTCTATTAAAGAACATGCTCTGTCTTTGTTCAAATCTACTTTGTATCCTTCATAAATGCTTTCCAAGTTTTCCCTTTATAGCTTTTGTATATTTCTTAAGTTTATACCAAAGCATTAGATAAGAGAAAAAAATCAGTACTGTACTTTCTGTCTGTGCTTTCAGCACTGTGCTTTCTGTCATTGGAAAGGAATCTATAAACTCATCTGTAAGATAAAATTGTATCCCTGAAAAACACAAGAGAATCAACTGAAAAAGTATAACAAACAGTAAAAGAATCCAGTGAGATGGTAGGATATCAAATTAACAAATAAAAATCAATAGCTTTCATATATATTTCAACAACCAAGTAGAAGGTGTGAAGGAAAGAAAACCACATTTATATTTCTAACAATAAAGATAAAATACTATTTTGGGCATGAGCATGTAACAGTATACAAAACAAAGTCCTGTCCTCATGGAACTTACAATTTATTGGGAACTAGAGTCCTTGAGTTTTTGCCCATAAGAAAATATCTTTTTTTCTTACCCTTTATTATTTGGCTGTGTATAAAATTCTTGAGTCATACTTTTTTCCTAGATAGTTTTTTGTTTGTTTGTTTGTTTTGTAGACAGTTCTCTGAAGACTTTAAATAATCCTCTACTATCTCCTGGCTTTGAATATTGCTAGGAGACATCTGAAGTCTGATTGGTTCCCCTCATAGGTGACTTGATTTGTTTGCCTTGGATGCCCATAGGTTTCTTTTTCTTTTTTTTTTATTTTTAAGATTTTATTATTTATTTGACAGAGAGAGACACAGCGAGAGAGGGAACACAAGCAGGGGGAGTGGGAGAGGGAGAAGCAGGCTTCCCGCTGAGCAGGGAGCCCGATGTGGGGCTCTATCCCAGGACCCTGGGATCATGACCCGAGCCGAAGGCAGACACTCAATGACTGAGCCCCCCAGGCGCCCCAGGTTTCTTTTTCTTTAAAGCTTTAGAACTTTTGAGGCCTATTAATCAATCACTATCGGTTTTTCATTTCAACTTGTATATTCATGTTTTTTGGTTCTAATTAGCATTATCACATATTGCTGATGCAGGTTCCTTTTACAATCACCATTACTCATCTTTAAGTGAGGTTATTTCTTGCTGGACCAATTATTTACAGAAGAGTGTTGAAGATTGTCCGGAAAAATGCTCTGAGTGAATGGGAAACCCTTATCACTCATATCAACTTCCTTTATCATTCAGGGTTTTGTATTGAGAGTTGGTTTGCCCTTTACTTCTTCCAAATCAGAGATTATCAGTTGCATGCTTCCTCTAGCGTGCAGTATCCCTTCTACTCTCCTATGTCAACAGACTGCTTATATAAGAATAATGGCTGTTTGCATCTTCTTATTTAGTCCTGTCTTCCCTACCATTTGATAGGGCCAGATGAAGACCACTATGTTCCTGCCACCAGTTTCAACACATCTGGATCACACTGTTGCAAAAAATAATTAGTTCATTCTGCACACAGAGTGTGCCTTCTATTCAGAGGAACTCTGTTCACTGTGCTTTCTGTCTGAGATAAGAAAGAACAGCCACTATCTCCAAGTTTCTTTCCTACCTAGTCCAATCTATCCTCTGGTCTTTCTTTATTTTCTGGAATTGGAGTTTAGCTCCCTTTTAGTTTCACTGAAGATGTATTTTCTTTTTGTTTTCTTCTTCACTTTTACAGAAAGAGGACAGGACACAGAGATGTTTAATTCGACCATTTTGAAACAGGAAGTTCTCTATGCTATATTTGATCCCATGGATCACTCTTTTTGGAAATGTCTTTCCTTTTGCTCTTCTCTAAAAGATTCTGATATCCCCTCAGTTCCCGTTTATTGTTTATTTCCTGTTCCTTTAGGAAATGTCTTATATATGACTTCTTCTTTCAGCCCTTACTGGGCATTATCCAGAGCCATTCTAAATTACATATAGATCCTTTTTCCTTTATGTACCTTCATGACATAGGTGTGTTCATGCCTTTAAATCAGTATTTAACTACAGAAATGGCAACATTTAATGTCTCCAATATTTGGAAACTCTTCACATCTTTGCCTTTAATTATGAGGGTTCTTACCTATTGTGGTTCTGTTATTTAACTTGGAGTTCGATTTCTCATAAACAGTCCCCAACACTTCTAGCCATTATAGATCTCCCCTCATCTTTGAGCTAACTTTCTAGTTTATGTTTACCAGAGTGATATGAAGTCTTAAAACATACTGCTTATATATTTTTTCATACTTGATTTCTGAGGCTTAATCCACCAAAAGAAAGACTATCTTATTCTTCATGTAATGATTCATGAATTGATTGGTGTAGAGCTATATTGGGAGAGATGCTTCTTATTGCTTTTGTTGTTTTAAAATATTTAATTGGGGTGCCTGGGTGGCTCAGTTGGTTGAGTGTCCGACTCGATTTCAGCTCAGGTCATGATCTCAGGGTCATGAGATGGAGCCCTGCATTGAGCCGCTTGGGCTCCGCACTGGGCGTGGAGCCCGCTTAACATTCTCTCTCTCTCCCTCTCCTCCTCCACCCCCACTCGCACACGCGACTCTCTCTCTCTAAAAAAATAAATGAAAAATAAATAAATAAAAATGAGAAAAACATAATATTAAAAAAAGCAAAACATAAAAGTTTTGAGAGGAAAATTAGCATGACATGTTCATGGGGTAAAATTTGAAGCATAGCTTGATTGGAAAAGGGGAGACCTTAAAGGATTAGTGAAATAGAGGATGGGTTATCTAGTGTAGAGTCAGAGAAGTCTGAACTTTGCCAACCTTCATGCCCTCTTTTGTATTTTTAAAACTTTGTTGGTAATTTAGTTCAATTTTTTCCCTTTTTAATTTTTTTAAAAGATTTTTTTCCCTTTTTTAATCACTGAACTATAGCTATAGTTTTGCTTTATGTGTGGTGGCAGGTTACAACAGTAGTTTATAGGCCAGGACTTAGAAGATAACTGAATATAAAGATTAAAAAATGTCTAATTATCTGAATTTTAAGTTACCCACAGTTGAACCTAGCGAAACCATCATAGAGCTAATAATGTAGAAAAGAATATTATCATTTTGTGTAACAGTATGTCAGCCATGAAGAAAGAACAAAAGCAAAACACAACAGGATTTGCTGGTAAGGACAGTTTCAGCATGGAAAAATGAACATAGGATAAAATGATAGTACCTGCTATTAGAACAATGCAGTGAATCAGATCTTGAACAAAGATGACTTGCCTTGTGATCTTTTCATTGGATACTTACTTATATGCCTTGTTCTTTAAGCACATAAGAGAATGACTTGCAATTAGATGGAAAGTTGAAGCTGTCGCCATTGTTACTACCAATTTGGGGCTGGTTTTAGTTTGGACAGCCTAAGCTTCAAGTGTTTTTATACAGAAATAAGGGAATTAAAACTTATGAAAATTAATTTGCCTTTCGTCTGCAGAATAGACAAGAGCTAAACTTCCTAGGATCATATAGCAGTTAATCTAGGCAAAAGTAATAAGAACTTGGGTTATAATTTGCTTCTGTAACCTAATGTTACTGTTATCATTTTCCTTTTATAGTATTTCTTTCCTTTTTAATATATATTTTTAATTTTTCTCAAATACATGTACTTCTTTTTAAAAAACATAGAAATACAAGGCTTATGACAGTCCCTTCTTCTAACCTCACATTTTACCTCATTTAGGCAATTATTTTCATTTCAACTTACTTAGCTATTTCTTTTAGTATTGATCTTTATTTCTAAATAAATACTTTAAAAAATTTTATTATAGGGGTGCCTGGGTGGCTCAGTCGTTAAGCGTCTGCCTTCGGCTCAGGTCATGGTCCCAGGGTCCTGTGATCAAGCCCCACATTGGGCTCCCTGCTTGGCGGGAAGCCTGCTTCTCCCTCCCCCACTCCCCCTGCTTGTGTTCCCTCTCTCGCTGTGTCTCTGTCTGTCAAATAAATAAAATCTTTTAAAAAAATAAAATAAAATAAAAAATTTTATTACAGTCATTTTCAAACATACAAAAATAGAGTATAAGGAATCCTCATTGTATTCATTACTTAACTTCAATAGTGATCAACATTTCGCCAGACTTGTTTATCTGTCTACCCCAGTTTTGTTTTGGTTTTGTTTGCTGAACTCTTTTACATTTCACCTTTGAATACCATTGTATATATCTCTAACAGGTGAAATTATTTAAATAACCACAATATTATTATCACACCTAATAACATTAATCGTAATTTCTTACTATCATCTGATATTTAGTCTCTGTTCCTATTTCCTCAGTTGTCTCAAGAATATATTTTTATGGTTGGTTTATTTGAATCAGGATCTAAATAAAGATTAGCACATTGCATTTGGTTTACATATCTCTTAGGTCTGCTTTAATTCTTAAGAGTTTCCCCCCCTTCTCTTCCCTCCCAACCCATTTTTTTCCCCACACATTTTATTTGTGTAGAATCCAGGTCATTTGTCTTTTAGAACAAGGTCAGCAATTTTTCTCTTTAGAAGGCCAGATAATACATAGGCTTTGTGGGCTGGATAAAGTCTCTGTCTCATATTCTATCTCTCAACAACCCTTTAAAAATGTAAAAAAACATTCTTAGCTCATAGGCTGCACAGAAACAGGCTATCACTAGTTTTTGCCAGCCCCTGCTCTAGAATGTCCCACATACTGGATTTGGCAGTTTGCTTCCTCATGGTGTTTTACATACTCCTTTATTCCACTTTTCCTATAATCTGGCCTTATTGTATTCAAGTTCAGTTCTTTAACAAGGATACTTCATTGATGGAGCTGTGTGCATCGTATTGCATCTTATCAGATTGGTTTATCCCATGTTTATATTAAGATTGATGAGTAGAGGGGCACCTGGGTGGCTCAGTCAGTAAAGCGTCTGACTCTTGATTTCAGCTCAGGTCATGATATCATGGTCGTAGGATTGAGCCCCACATGGGGCTCCACACTCAGCATGGAGTCTGTTTGAGATTCTCTCTCTCCTCTCCCTCTGCCCCTCCCCCTGCTCTCACTCTTTCTCTCTCAAAATAAATAAATAAAATCTTTAAAAAATTGATGAATAGATTCATGTGTTGTGAATCAGAATCCATCTGTTTTAAAGATTCATATTAACTTTTCACTAAGGCTTTTAACAGCCATTGATCATCTTTGGCTAGATCCATTATTTTATTAGAGGTTTCTTCTGCTTTTATTAGCTGGAATTCTCCCATAGAAAAGAACTCAAGGGGCGCCTGGCTGGCTCCGTCAGTGGAGTGTGCAACTCTTGATTTTGGGGTTGTGAGTTCAAGTCCCACACTGGATGTAGAGATAACTTAAAAAAAAAACAAGAACAACTCTGTCAATAACTGTTTGATTACCCTGAAATATAATTTTTACAGGGCAGGAAAGAGAAATACTTGACTCCTTTCCTTCAAAAACTTTTTTTTTAAAGTAGTCTCCATGCTCAGCATGGACCCCAACATTAGACTTGAACTCAGAACCCTGAGATCAAGACCTGAGCTGAGACCAAGAGTCAGATGCTTAACTGACAGAGCCACCTAGGTGCCCCTCTTCAAAAACTTTGAGAATAATGATTGGTGTCCTAGCATTCTCTAGTTTGCCAAGTTAAATCATTATAAATTTATATAATGAGCATCAAAATAAATAACATATTATTCAGTGCATATAAATGATATATATGGAAAACATTTAAAAATGTTTATATATTTACAAAATATATAAATTATGTTTCATTTATTTTTTTTTTAAAGATTTTATTTATGGGCACCTGGGTGGCTCAGTTGGTTAAGCGACTGCCTTCGGCTCAGGTCATGATCCTGGAGTCCCTGGATCGAGTCCCGCATCGGGCTCCCTGCTCAGCAGGAAGTCTGCTTCTCCCTCTGACCCTCCCCCCTCTCATGTGCTCTCTCTCTCTCATTCTCTCTCTCTCAAATAAATAAATAAAATCTTTAAAAAAAAAAAGATTTTATTTATTTATTTGACAGAGAAAGACACAGCAAGAGAGGGAACACAAGCAGGGGGAGTGGGAGAGAGAGAAGCAGGCTTCCCGCGGAGCAGGGAGCCTGATGCGGGGCTTGATCCCAGGACCCTGGGATCATGACCTGAGCTGAAGGCAGACACTTAACAACTGAGCCACCCAGGTGCCCTATAAATTATGTTTTAAATATATTTTATATGTGTTATTTATTAATAAGCCCCTATTATTAACAAATTTAATGCTCAAATTGTCATATCACTAGCCAGAGGATTCTTTGGCTAATTTTATAAATTTCCTGCTCCAGACATAAAATAGCTACTTTTCTAAAACCCCTGCTTCCTTTAGTGGGAAATGATTTGGAGACCACAATGTGGGCACTATAGTTGCTCATTAGTACTAGGTTGTCATTGCTTATAGAGCTTGTAAGTGGACAAAGCTAGAAAAATGCACTTTTTAGAAAGAAAAAAATGTACATATTTATACTCATACATCCAATTCAAATTAAAGAGTGTAGGGTTATTCTTACCTTTTTTGTTTTGTTTTTGTATCTTTTATACTGAAAATCTCGGCTCCTTTTTGCATTAAAATATTTATTTGCTTAATCCATATATATTTCTCAACTTTGGCATTGCTGACATTTTGGGCCAGATAATTCTTTGCTGTAGGGGACTATCCTGTGCATTGTAGGATGTTTATGTAGGGTGTAGAATGTTTAGCAGCCTCTGTGCCCTCTGTTAGGTGCTGGGAGCACCAATCCCCTTTCTCCCCACTTCCCCAAGTTGTGACAGCCAAAAACGTCTCCAGATCTTTCAGACATTGCCAAATGTCCCTTGAGAGCCCAAACTGATATCTTTCTCCCTCCCTCCCTCCCTCTCTCTCTCTCTCTCTCTCTCTATATATATATATATATATATATTAGTTCCAAACAATAATACCAATATTACTAATAATGAAAAAGACTACTGGGGTGCCCGAGTGGCACAGTCGGTTAAGCAGCCCACTCTTGGTTTCAGCTCAGGTGGTGGTCTCAGGGTTGTGAGATGGAACCCTATGTGGGCTCCGCACTCAGCATAGAGTCTGCTTGAGATTCTCTCTCCCTCTCCCTTTGCCCCTCCCCTGCGCACGTGAGTGAGCGCTCTCTCTCTAAAATAAATAAATAAATCTTAAAACAAAAACAAAAAAAAAAGAAAAGAAAAAGACTACCAAATGTAGTTTAAGATTTCTTTGGTTGTTTTTTTTTCTCCCTTTGGGTATAGTCAGACTACTGTGTTTAAAGTCACTTGAAGTGATTATGGCCCTAACTTCATATATAGATTTACTCTTTTCCATTTGTTTTCAATTTTTAAGAGCTATTTTGGCTTTTTTCCTCCTCTTTTGATTTAACTTTTTTTGTTGTTATGTAAAACATTTACATGATTCCAATGTCAAAACTATAAAACAAGTCAGAGATGTCATGCTTCCATTCAGGATATATAAATGGAAAAAATCAATGTGCAGAACAGCATTTAGAATATGCTGCCTTTTTTATAAAGAGTGGGAGAGGCATATGTGTATGGATATATATATGGCATATGTATATGTACATATGTAAATATGTACATATTTAATATATGTATTTTAAAAGAATATAAGAATAACCCCAAAATTAATGAAAATGCTTACCTTTCAGGCAGTGGAGGAGGAATCAGTGTTTCAGGGATAGGATGGAAGCTAGTCTTCTCTGAATATGCTGTTATTTGGTAATTTCTAATTATTATCAACTTGATATTAATAAAAGATGAGGTTTAGTACTCTTACACCACCACCACCACTTCCCCTTTCCTTTTTTCTGGATATAGCTGTATCACAGTTTTTGGCTAAATTGGTTTTCACTGCTTACTTTGTTCTTTTAGTTGATACACTGTTATACTGAGCCAAGAAATGACTATTAATTATATATCCTTACATAGATTTTTGTCATTCCTAGAGTTACTACTTGCCTAATTTTTCTGTTTGCTTTGTTTTCTCTATATTTTTAATTGTAATGATACTTTCAAATCTTTGTTTACATAGGGAATTCATCAGTGTCACTAGTTTTCCTTATTTTGGTGCATGAAAGGATAAAAAAGAAATTCTAAACATCTAACACATTTTTGGTGCTTTTTGAATAGAACCTAGGAGTTTTTTGTTGAGTTGCAAATGCCAGTTCTAGAATTCTAGTTCTGTGGGTCTTTTGTTTTTAATCTTCTCAACTCCTACCTGGAGGTAAATGCCAGCTTTCACAAGGGGCAAGCAACAGAAAGGGATTGGAAATCTTACCATTCAATATCAACAAGTTTACATAATTCCTAGGTTTTTAGTATGAGGCTTCCTTTACATAAGCTTCATTTGTTCCTAAGTCTAGAGCCTATATAGTTCATTTTCTCTAGAGAGTAAGCTTTCTTTTTCCTGCTCAGGTTGTGGATACATGGCCACTTCCTGTGTGGGTTGTGTGGGGGGTGGGGAGGTATTGGCGAAGATGCAGTTACAGAGAAAAGAGCTTATTAGCAGCTAATTTAAGAAGGAAGGAATTTATATGAAGGTATTAAATGTCCTAGAGAACCTTTGGGAGGACTGAAGGACCAACTATAGGATAAGCTTTTAGGAATGAATCTCAACGTCGTATCAGAGAAGTCAGCTGCTAAGTGAGTTCCTTTTCCCACTATGATCAAGAAATTGCTTCTGATGGGGCACCTGGCTGGCTCAGTTGGTGGAGCATGCAACTTTTTATCTCGGGGTTGTGAGTTCAAGCCCCACGTTGGGAGTAGGGCTTACTTTAAAAAAAAAAATGAGGGGCACCTGGGTGGCTCAGTCAGTTATGCATCTGCCTTAGGTTCAGGTCATGATCTCAGGGTCCTGGAATCGAGCCCTACATCAGGCTCCCTGCTCAGCGGGGAGTCTGCTTCTCTCTCTACTGGCCCCCACCCCCTGCTTGTGCTCTTTCTCTCTCTCAAATAAATAAATGAAATCTTAAAAAAAAAAAAAAAAGAAATGGTATCTGATTGAACCAGGGAAATGCCTCTATAACCATGAGCTTCAGAACCTTACCACTTCTGTTGTAGTATTTAAGTAAAATGCCTGTTTTATTTCTAATTTTAATTCATTTCTGAATTAAAATGTTGTATGATTAATCTAAATCACATCCAGAGCCCTACATGCAAGTGTGTCCAGGAAATACAGTTGTAACTCACTCTTTGCAGGATGGAAAAACATAGGATGAGGTTGGAAACATGTTACTTAAGCAAATCCATAATACTTGCCTCAGGGAGTGTAAGTGTTCCCTATTCAGACTTTAAATTAATCCTCTTCAGACATCTCTCTACCTTTTAAGTCCCTGAATTCTCTAATTTGTTAGCTTTTCCAGTGTTTTGTGGCTAAATCACTTTGTTGCTTGACATTTGTATCTTTGTAGTACTTTAACTTCTTAGCTCTGCCATTAGTTAACAGTTCCCTATATGCCTTTCATCTCCGTTCTTTTGTTGAAATCTCTTGTTTACCCTTCTTTACACTCTTATTCCTTTGTTCTTGTGGATTTGACCTTTTATTTTTTTACTGTCATTTTAATGGAATTTTAGGGAGGAGAAGAAATAAACATATACATTCAATCCACTGTGTTTAACCACAAATGTTAATTTTATCCTCTGGTCATTTTGACTCCCTATCCAGTCATTTGTATCATCACCCTTTCATCTTAATTATTCTGTTCATGTTACTGATTTCTGCATTGTATATGCATACTTTTAAAAGCAGTCAAAGCTACTTAGGCCTATCAATGTCAGTTTTCTCTCCATAATATTTTATAGGAGTTAACCTCTTAAAACTTAGAAACTAGGGTAATTTGCAGTTTGGATTTTTTCATATTGGGAGACTAGAGTCAACATAAAAAATCAACTCCATAGGAGCAAATTTCTGAAATGTTATTAATAGTGTAGTAGCAGAAAAATTCAAAAGTAATAATTTTTGGTCCTCCATTTTAGAAGTTTGGGAAGTTGATGAACAGATCAAGAAGCAACAGGAAACACTTGTGAGGAAAGTCACATCCATCTCCAAGAAAACTCTGATTAAGGAAAATGTCATTGAATGTAAAAGAGTTACAAAAATATTTCCTTTGAGCTCAGACATTCTTACTTCAAGACAAAACTTCTTTGAATGTGACTCACTTGATAAGGGTTTGGAACATAATTTAGATTTACTTAGTTATGAGAAGAACTGTGTAAGAGAGAAAAACTATGAATATAGTAAGTACGGGAAGCCTTTTTACCATTGCTCATCCCATGTTCTAATCCCCTTTAAGTGTAATCAGTGTGGACAAGACTTCAGTCATAAATTTGACCTCATCAGACATGAGAGAATTCATGCTGGAGAGAAACCCTATGAATGTAAGGAATGTGGAAAAGCTTTCAGCAGGAAGGAAAATCTTATCACACATCAAAAAATTCATACTGGGGAAAAACCATATAAGTGTAATGAATGTGGAAAAGCTTTCATTCAGATGTCAAACCTTATTAGACACCAGAGAATTCATACGGGGGAGAAACCTTATGCATGTAAGGATTGTTGGAAAGCCTTCAGTCAGAAATCAAATCTCATTGAACATGAGAGAATTCATACTGGAGAAAAACCCTATGAATGTAAAGAATGTGGAAAATCCTTCAGCCAGAAGCAAAACCTTATTGAGCATGAGAAAATTCATACTGGGGAGAAACCTTATGCATGTAATGAATGTGGTAGAGCCTTTTCTCGAATGTCATCTGTTACTCTACACATGAGAAGTCACACAGGGGAGAAACCCTATAAATGTAATAAATGTGGAAAAGCCTTCTCTCAATGCTCAGTGTTTATTATACATATGAGAAGTCATACAGGTGAGAAGCCCTATGTGTGTAGTGAATGTGGGAAAGCGTTCTCTCAAAGTTCATCCCTTACTGTACATATGAGAAATCATACAGCTGAGAAACCCTATGAATGTAATGAGTGTGGAAAAGCCTTCAGCAGGAAAGAAAATCTCATTACACATCAGAAAATTCATACTGGAGAGAAACCATATGAATGTAATGAATGTGGGAAAGCTTTTATTCAGATGTCAAACCTCATTAGACACCAGAGAATTCATACTGGTGAGAAACCTTATGCATGTACAGTATGTGGGAAAGCCTTTAGTCAGAAATCAAATCTCACCGAACATGAGAAAATTCATACTGGAGAGAAACCCTATCATTGTAATCAATGTGGAAAAGCTTTCAGTCAGAGACAAAATCTCCTTGAGCATGAAAAAATTCATACTGGAGAAAAACCATTTAAATGTAATGAATGTGGTAAAGCCTTCTCTCGAATCTCATCCCTTACTCTTCATGTGAGAAGTCATACAGGGGAGAAACCGTATGAATGTAATAAGTGTGGAAAGGCCTTCTCTCAATGCTCATTACTTATTATACATATGAGAAGTCATACTGGTGAGAAACCTTTTGAATGTAATGAATGTGGGAAAGCATTCTCTCAAAGAGCATCCCTTTCTATACATAAGAGAGGGCATACAGGTGAGAAACGCCGAGTGTACTAAATGAGGGAAGGCCTTTTCTTAAATTTAACCCATGCTTTACTTTTGAAACATATTGGTGTAAACTTAAAAAAATGAACAATATCTTTATGGAAAAACTGTAAAGCTTCACTGAAGGGCATAAGACTTGAATAAATCGAGAGAAATACCATAAATGCAGATGGAAAAACCCAATATCATAAAAATGTCAATTCTCCCAGAATTAATGTATAGACCTAATATAGTTCCAAACATCTAATACTAATTTTCTAGGATCTTTACAAAGTGATTCTAAAATTCATGTGAAATGGAAATACCTGGATTGCTGAGACAATTTTGAAAAAAGAAGAGAGAGGACACATCTTCTACCATATACTACACAAAAGTTATGGTCATTAAATAATATGTGGTATTGGAGCATGAATAGGTAAATAAACAGATTTTACAGAATAGAATGCCTAGAAATAAATCAGTGAATATACGTGAATTTGGTATATATTAGACATGATATCATGAATCACTAGAGAAGTGACAGCCAATGAAATTTGTTGGGAGTATTTGGTTCTCCATAGTAGGGAAAAAATAACTACATGCAACCTTACAACATATAAAGAAACAGAATTCCAAAGGATTTGAACTGGAATGTGAAAAGCCAAACTGAAGTTCTTGGAAGGAAATACAGGATGTTGTCTATGACTTTGAGGCAGGGAAGCATTTCTTAAAAGACAAAAGGACCCTGTAGTTCCATTTCTGTATATTCATTCTAAAGAAACTTACAAATACCCATAAGAAATATATATATGAATTGAAAACAAGCTAATTATTGATGGGGTAATGGGTAAATAAAGTGTGATATAGTCAAATAATGGAGTAGTATACAGCAGTTAAAAGTAATAGAGTAGATCTGTATTTTGTAACATGGATAGTTATGTAAAACAGTGTAGAGTGAAAAAAAATCAAGATCCCCGAATGAAACATTGTATAATGAATGACATTCGTGTAAATTGAAATTAAATCATAAAGAACAGTACTCTGTTTTTATTATTGAAATATGTATGTATTTAAAATGGACTGGAGGGGCGCCTGGATGGCTCAGTCGTTAGGCGCCTGCCTTCGGCTCAGGACATGATCCCAGGGTCCTGGGATCGAGCCCCGCATCGGGCTCCCTTGCTCCACGGGAAGCCTGCTTCTCCCTCTCCCACTCCCCCTGCTTGTGTTCCCTCTCTCACTGTGTCTCTCTCTGTCATATAAATAAATAAAATCTTTAAAAAATAGTAATAATAAAATTTAAAAAAATAAAATAAAATAAAATGGACTGGAAGGGTACATACCAAATTATTGTTAGTATTGTCTCTGGCAAGAGATTAGGTTTGAGGGTGTTGATCAAAGGGGGCTTTAGCTTTATTTGTAATTTTTATGCCTTAAAAAGGAAGATTGATAGCATATAAAATCTTAATGATATACAGTGGCAATATGGATGTCTTGTCTTAATGGTGTTTTTTGTAGTTATTTCTTAGAATTTATGGGCTAGGGGAAGCCTGTGCCCATAGGAAGAATATTATGATGGATCCATATGCCCTATCAGATCCTGAACTATTTTATCAAATATATTTCCAGAAAATTAGTAATTAGAAGTAATAGTCCTATTTACTGTATGTAATATGAAATTAGCATACTTTATCAATCTTATACTTTTTACATTTTAACATTTCTAAAATACATATTCATCTTTCAACCAATTATGTCTTAGATTTAATATGTAATTATCAAGAATTTGAACATCAGATGGCAGTGTGATACATCAAGTATGATTTTATTTACCATTTTAGAGCATCATGGTCTACTAATGATCCCTACTCTCTCAGTGTGTCTCACATTATTTGGCAATAGATTTGTTGGATTCATAACTAACTAATTAGTAATGTATTTAGAGTCATTGTGGAGAGAATAAGATTTTCCTGAGAAACTGACTATGTGACATTAGTTTTCTTGCCCTGTAAGTTTCCATACAACCAGGATAGACATTAATATCATTTGTTAATCATTACATTTTGAAACGAGAAAGCCTTTTATTTTCTTGAGATGGCCATAAGCAATTTTGTAACACAGCTTCACTTTAAACCTGCAGATCATATTATTCCTTTTACAACCCGTAATTTATATGACCTATCTCATTTTGGTTGGAAGTGGTAGTGGTCTCAGACTCTGAGCAGTGATAACAGAGTTCCTCTAAAAGGATCTCATCCTCTATAATGATATATGAACAAACCCTTACTTAAGGTAATGTTTTATTACAGCATCTCTGCAATATTACTTGATATACAGAAAACCATTAGTGCCTTTATAAAAAGGAGATTAGAATTGGGGCTATTGATCAAAAGGGAACTTTAGCAATGAATGTTTAAATGTTAACTAAATTTGTTTGAAGGTGATTTCACAAAACAAAATCTCAAACTACAGTTGTGATATATAAGCATGACTGTATCAATTTTGACTTTTATTAGCTTTTTTTAAAAAGCTTGACCGTGATTTATTACAGTTATAAATTGCAGGGACTGATTTTCATGAAAACAACAATTTACCAAAACTTAAGTATCTAAATGAGTATTGTCATTTCATAGTCTCTTCTTTAGTAGGTTTTATGCTAAGTCCAATTTTGCCAGCACACCTAATTTTTGTAGACTTCTTTTTTAAAAATTAGTTTTCAAAGTTCATATGTTATCTGCATAACAAAACCTGTGTTTGACGAGGATGTGCAGAAATTGGAAACCTTGTGCATTATTGGTAGGAATGTAAATTGTACAGCTCCTGAGGAAAACAGTTTGGCAGTTCCTCAAAAAGTTGAACTTAAGATTACCATATGATTCTGCATTTCTGTACCTAACTAGAATCCAGAAGAATTGAAAGCAGGGGCTCAAAGTGATCCTTGTACACCAGTGTTCATAGCAGCATATTCAGAACGGTGAAAAAATGGAAACAATCCAATTGTCCAGCAATGGATGAATGGATAAACAAAATGTGAGATAGACATGCAATGGAATATTATTCAGCCATACAAAAGAATGAAATTCTGACCCATACTACAATGTAAACTTAAACCTTGGAATCGTTATGCTAAGTGAATTAAGCCAGACTTTTATGTTCTTTTATGAACAAAAATTGTATGATTCCACTTATATGAGGTAACTAAAATAGGCAAATTCATAGAGAAAGTAGAATAAATAGAGATTACTGGGGTGGGGAGGAAGAAATGGAGAGTTATTGTTCAGTGGGTACATCGGTTCTGTTGCAGATGAGAAAATAGTGATGATGATTAAATAACATTATGAATGCATTTAATGCCACCTACTTGTACACATAAAAATTGTTAAAATGTTAAGTTTTATGTTATTTATATTTTAACACACATGCACATACACAAGTTTAAAAATACCCTATTTTGTAATGCCAACATCTGAAATATTTGAGTCATTCTCTATTGATAACGTTTTCTCTTGATTCTTTCTCACCTTTCCTATATTTTTGCTTATGTAGTAATTTTGATTGTATACTGAACATTGTGAATGATATGTTGTAGAGATTCTCAACTTTGTTATAATTTTCTCGAGAATGTTGACTTTTGTCCTAAAAACAGTTACCTTGGCTGGACTTAAAATCCCGTCTCTCTCCCCTCAGAAAAGTAATAGTTGAAATATCTGCTCTTCTTTCAGTCTTCTAGCTGTTGATTTCTATAGACTGTTTGGAGTTTACATAAATTTGTGAGGTTCAGGCATCAAAGATTTGGGCCAAATTTTTATGTAGATGTTGAATATGTAGCTCCCTCCTTTCTGGGATTTAACTCCTAATTTTTAAACTACTTTAGCAGCCTCAAACTTCATCCTCCAACTTCTCAGGCCAATAAGACTGTGGTTTTCTACTTGCATTTAGCTACCCTATGCCACAGAGGCTGGGAAATACCATTATGTGATAATCTGTATAAATATTAATGTCTCACAGTATACTTTTTTCCCAAAGGTCAACTCCCCTTCAGTTTTTTGCCTGTTTTTAGTTGTTCCCCAATGCCTTCACATTGTGGCACGCGTGTGTGTGTAAAATATATGTAGTCTAGAGTTTATTATCTTTTATGGTAGTCTGAAATAAGGTAGTTTGCCACTACTAAAAGTGGAACTAGAAGATGACATTTGAGCAAAGGAGGTGAGGGAATGAGTCATGGAGGGATCTGGATAAAGAACACTTAAATATAGAGAACAGAAACTTCAAAGACCCTGCAATGGTCAAGGCACCTTGGTGACTCAGTGTCTGCCTTCAGCTTAGGTCATGATCCCGGAGTCCTGGATTGAGCCCTGCATCAGGCTCTCTGCCCAGCAGGGAATCTGCTTCTCCCTCTTCCTCTGTGGTCTCTCTCTCTCTTTCTCTCTATCTCTCTCTCAAGCAAATAAATAAAATCTTAACAACAACAAAGACCCTGCAATGAGAGCATGCCTGACATATTCAAGGAATGGTAAGGAGTAGGACACTATGGCCAAAGTAAAGTAAAGAAAGAAGACAGTAGTAAGTGATGAAGTTTAGAAAGAGATTGAGGACCGGATTAAGTAGTACCTTGAAGATGAGTCTGGGAAGGAATTTAAGTTTTGTAAAAAATGGAAAACTTTAAGCAAAGAATTGACACAATCTGACTTATGTTTTAAAGGAATTGTCTTATAGGATCTAATAGAGAGTAGAGGAGGAAGTGTGGAACCAGAGATACAAATCAAGAAGCTTGAGGTAAATAGTCACTTGAATCTGGGTGATAGTGGTTGATGTATTGAAAAGTAGCAAATTTCTTGAGATATTTTCAAGGTAAAACTGTAAAGACTTGGCCGATAGGTTTGGTGTGGTTCATTAGAGGAAGAGAAGATTTTTGGCCTAATCAACTTGAAAGATGCAGTGTCCATCTGTTGAGATGGAAGAGCTTCAGGATGAGCTGTTTCGAGAGCCTAGATTTCCGAGCACAGGACTATACTACGCAGTTAGATAAATGGATCTAGAATCCAGGGGAGAAGTATGACTAGAGATACACTTTCATGAGTTAGAATATTCATTGTAGTTAAAGCCAATGGACTGGATCAGAAGAGATCTAAGGACCGACCTGTGGGGAGAACTCCAGCATTTAGAGGTCAGAGAAATAAAGACAAAGTAGCATAGGAGACAAGAAAGTGGAGCCAGGGAATTAGGACAAAAATCCAAAGAGGTAATGTATTAGAAGCAAAGTGAAGAAAGTGTTTTAAAAAGGAGAAAATAATGAACTTTATCAAATTTTGTTAATTGGTCAAGTAAAGACAAGACTGAGAAACTGACCGTTGAGTTACTTAGCAATGTTAAAGTCATTGGTGACCTTGACGAGTAGTTTAAGTGGTAGTAAGTAAAATTCTAAGAGTAAAGAGGTAAAATGACTAGTGATGGGAGACTTTACAATCTCTCTGCCTGATCAAGCAGACAAAGGTTATTAGGCTTATAGATGATTTGAACAGCACAATTAACAAATTTGATCTATTGGTACATATCTACAACATGCAGCTGGCAATGTCAAAATACACATTCTTTCCAAGCAAACATGAAACATTTATGGAAGTTGACCACTCAGTATCAATTTCACTGGTGTAACTTAAGAAACAAAGGAAGAAAAAAAGAAACAAACCAAAAAACAGACTCTTAAATACAGAGAACAAACTGGTGGTGGCCAGAAGAAATATGGGAAATAAAAGGGATTAAGAGTACAGTTACGGGGGTGCCTGGGTGGCTCAGTTGGTTAAGCGACTGCCTTCAGCTCAGGTCATGATCCTGGAGTCCCTGGATCGAGTCCCGCATCGGGCTCCCTGCTCAGCGGGGGGTCTGCTTCTCCCTCTGACCCTCTTCCCTCTCATGCTCTCTGTGTCTCATTCTCTCTCTCAAATAAATAAATAAAATCTTTAAAAAAAAAAAAAAAAGTACAGTTACGATGAGTACTGAGTAATGTATAGAATTGTTGAATCTTATTGTACACCTGAAACGAATATAACACTGTATGTTAATTATACTTCAATAAAAAAACAAGTATCAACCAAATATCAGTAAATGATATCTTAAACTGCATTCATCACATTGCAGTTAAACCAGACATCTGTTACAAAAAGCATAGGACCTCTCAGTGTATCGGAAAACAAGAAAGTTATCAAAGACTACTGGGGTCATTCAAAAAGACATAGGAGTCAACTTGAAAGGACTCTCACTGGCCAAAGATAAGATAATTTTAACAAGGAAAAGACTAATGACTACAGAAGAGTGAAATATAGCAATTTGTAAAAATCCATAAGATCAAATAATGCTGCAAGAAAGCAAGAAATCAAAACTCATTTTTTGCCACTAGTGGTAGTGGTATCAACTCCTTATATTGAAAACAAGGGGGGCACCTGGGTGGTTCAGTCGTTAAGCGTCTGCCATCGGCTCAGGTCATGGTCCCACGGTCCTGGGATCGACCCCCACATTGGGCTCCCTGCTCAGCGGGAGGCCTGCTTCTCCCTCTCTCACTCCCCCTGCTTGTGTTCCCTATCTTGCTGCGTCACTATCTGTCAAATAAATAAATAAAATCTTTAATAAAAAATAAAATTAAAAAAGAAAACAAGATAATTAAAGAGAAGGAATTAAAAAGGTGGGGCACCTGGGTGGCTCAGTGGGTTAAAAGCAGGGAGCCTGCTTCTCCCTTGCCCTCTGCCCTGCCCCCCTGCTCATGCTCTCTCTGTCAAATAATAAAATAAAATCTTTAAAAAAAAGAATTAAAAATATATCCTGCTTTCTCCATATGAATTCTATTTCATAGTACCAAATAGTCCTAATAGAAGTAATAACTAATATATATGGAAAATACATATGGAAAAGTTCTATACAGAATAATTCTAATTAATAATTGTAAGAAGAATGCTAGAATTAGAAAAATCAATATTTTACAACCTCAACAAAATAACCCATTCAAGCAATAAGCATCAATGTATGCTAAAACCCTAAATAAAGGGTGATTAAGAAATGGATATTTTTAGGATACCAAAGTGTCACCCTACATAAAATGCAACTTTAAAGTGGAAAGATCAGGGCGCCTGGGTGGCTCAGTCGTTAAGTGTCTGCCTTCGGCTCAGGTCATGATCCCAGGGTCCTGGGATCGAGTCCCACATCGGGCTCCCTGCTCGACAGGAAGCCTGCTTCCTCTCCCACTCCCCCTGCTTGTGTTCCTGCTCTCACTATCTCTCTCTCTGTCAAATAAATAAATAAATAAAATCTTTAAAAAAAAGAAAAAGTGGAAAGATCAGATTCACCACTGGTCAATCTCAGCCTCAAAGTAGAACAATGAAATATTATGTACTAATTGAAGTTCTATAAAGACAGAGCCAATAATTTTTAAAAATCTAATCAAACATTTAATTTCATTCAATTAATAATATACATAAAATGTAGAGAAAAAGTTAAATAATGCCATGGGACACTGGGTGTCTCAGTCGGTTAAACATCTGCCTTTGGCTCAGGTCATGATCCCAGGGTCCTGGCATCGAGTCCCGCATCGGGCTCCCTGCTCCATGGGGAGCCTGCTTCTCTCTCTGCCTGTCGCTCCCTCTGCTTGTGCTCGCTTGCTCTCTCTCTCTGGCAAATAAATAAAATCTTTAAAAAAAAAAAAAGTTAATGCCAAAAAGAAGCAATCAGGCAAGTCCCAAATGTCATATTTTCTTTAGTACAACTGACCTACTCAATTGATTAAGGCAATGACATGAAAAGAGGAATATTCTAGATTAAGAGAGACTTGAGAGACAATAATCAAATGCAATGCATCAACCCTATTTGAGTACTTTTTTGATGAAAACAATAGCAAAAAGATATTTGTGAGTGTAGTGGTAACTTACTGCATTTTTCTGACGACTAATGATATGGAATACCTTTGTGTATATTGTTGGCCATTTAGATATCTTCATTTGTGGAGTGTCTGTTGTAGTCTATTGCCCATATACTTACTGGCTTGTCTGTCTTTATTAATCTGTGGATATATGTTCTGGATACATATCCTGTCAGGTGTATGCATTATTTTCTCCCAGTAGCTTGATTTTTTACTTTCTTAATGATGTCTCTTAACAAACAGAATTTCTTAAATCTTAGTGATGTCTAATTTATCAATATTTTTTCTTTTATGGTGAATGCTTTTTGTGTCCAGTTTTATAAATCTTTGCCTGTAGTGGGGCACCTGGGTGGTTCAGTCGGTTAAGCATCTGCCTTCAACTCATGTCATGATCCCGGAGTCCTGGGATCGAGCCCTGAGTCGGGCTCCCTGCTCAGCAGGGAATCTGCTTCTCCCTTCCTTCTGCCCCTCTCCCCACTCATGCTCTCTCTCATGCTCACTCTTTCTCTCGAATAAATAAATAAAATCTTAAAAAAAAAAAAAAGAGGGGTGCCTGCGTGGCTCAGTCGTTGGGCATCTGCCTTTAGCTCAGATGATCCCAGGGTCCTGGGATCAAGCCCTGCATCGGGCTCCCTGCTGGGCGGGAGGCCTGCCTCTCCCTCTCCCACTCCCCCTGCTTGTGTTCCCTCTCTGGCTGTGTCTCTCTCTGTCAAATAAATAAAATCTTTAAAAAAAAAAAAGAAAGAAAGAAAGAAAGAAAAGACCATCCTTTAACCATTGACTTTAACTATTGAATTTTAGTGGTTTCTAACCAGGTATCTAAATATGCTCAGTCTGTTTCTGGACTTTCTGTTCTGTTCTATTCATCCACTTACTTATCTTTGCACCTAACCACAGTCTTATTTACTGTGACTTTAGAACAGTCTTGATATCTGGTAATATAGCTTCTTCATTTTTCCTTAGTTATAAGGATCCTTTGCATTTCTGCACATATTTTGGTTTCCACAGTTTCCACAAAAATTGTGCTGAATTTTTTATTGGGAATACATTGAATTTATAGATCAATTTGAATGAAAATTGACATCTTATTAACAATCTTAAAATCAATGAATGTGGGGAGTACCTGGATGGCTCAGTCGGTTGGGCTTCAAACTCTTGATTTCAGCTCCAGTCATGATCTCAGGGTCATGGGATTGGTCCTCCCCTTCAGGCTCCCTGTTTGGCACAGAGTCTGCTTGAGATTCTCTCTCTCCCTCTGCCTCTGCTCCTGTTTGCATGTGCTCTCTAAATAACTAAATAAATAAATAAATAAAATATTTTTTAGAAATCAATGAATGTGGTCTATCTAGGCCACCATTCCAGTACAGATGGAGAACGCATATCAGGCCAATGAGGAAAGAAGGAACAGCTGAATCAGTGGAGCAGGAAAATTTGGTATTTTATTTGCCAAATGATCAAGTCTGACCTTCAACAATACACAGAAATAAAGCCATGTAGATGAAGGATTTTAATGTTAAAAATAAAACTTAAGGGGCACCTGGGTGGTTCAGTTGGTTAAGCACCTGCCTTCAGCTCAGGTCATGATCCCAGGGTTGTGGGATCGAGCCCCACATTGGGCTCCCCACTCAGCGGGAAGCCTGCTTCTCCCTGTGCCTGCCACTCGCCCTGCTTGTGCTCCCTCTCTCTCTGTCAAATAAATAAAATCTTCAAAAAAAAAATAAACAAAATAAAACTTAAGTGGTGCCGGGGTGGCTCAGTCAGTTAAGCATCTGCCTTCAGCTCAGGTCATGATCTCAGGGTCCTGGGATTGAGCCCCATGTCAGCCTCCCTGCTCAGCGGGGAGTCTGCTTCTCCCTCTCCCTCTGTCCCTCCTCCTGCTTATGCTCTCACTCTCTCTCTCTCAAATAAATAAATAAAAATCTTTTAATAAAATAAAATAAAAAAATAAAAATACTGGTAAAAAAATCTAGTTGAATATCTTTTAGACATTGGGTTAGGAAATATTTCTTAAATAAAACATACCAGTTATTGATTAAAAATGAAAGAACTGACATATTTGGCCATTTTAAGTGGTCATCCATCAAATGAATTTTTTTTTAATTTTTTTATTGTTATGTTAATCCCCATACATTACATCATTAGTTTTAGATATAAATGAATTTTTTTTTAAGTAGACCCAACATCGAGCTTAAACTCATGACCTTAACTCATGGTTTAAACTCACAATCAAGACCTGAGCTGAGATCAAGAGTCAGATGCTTAACTGACTGAGCTACTTAGGTGCCCCTCAAATGAAATTTTAAACCAAAAAAAAAAAAAGTTATAAATTAGGAAGATACATTTGCCATACATATAACTGATAAAGAATTGATATCAAGAATATATATATATTTTAAACATTTCTAAAATCAGTAAGAAAAGCAAAAACCCAATAGGAATATTGACAGGAAACATAAGCACACATTTAAAAAAAGTGTTTGAGATCAATAAATATATGAAGAGATGTTCAATGAAATTAGGGGTAGGGGAAATGCAAGTTCAAAAACCACAGCAAAATATCATTTTACATCTCTCAACTAGGAAAAGTTAGTGTAACAATAATGTATTAGTCAAGGCCTTGCAAGAAATAGATGGCCACTCAAATTGAGTAAGTTGAGTAGAGGTTATTAAAGGAACTATTTAGGGGTGCCTGGGTGGCTTAGTCGTTAAGCGTTTGCCTTCGGCTCAGGTCATGATCCCAGGGTCCTGGGATCGAGCCCCGCATCGGGCTCCCTGCTCTGCGGGAAGCCTGCTTCTCCCTCTCCCACTCCCCTGCTTGTGTTCCCTCTCTTGCTGTCTCTATCTCTCTCTTTGTCAAATAAATAAATAAAATCTTTAAAAAAATAATAAAATAAAGGAACTATTCATAAAAATGTGGCTAGAGTATAGAGAAACCACAATATCCTGAGGCAGAGATCCATTATTACCCAGAATGTGAGAGGAATCGGGGGAGAGACTACCAGAACCCAGAAAGAGAGATGACTCTGTGGAAAGGATGCTTGTTAGGAGCTGAGACCTGTAGTTGAGGGACAGAGCCAAAACCACACTTCCACAGGGACAAAATGGAGGTGGGGGATAAATACCTCATTCACTCTCTCTCTGATCTCCTGGTAGCCCTCCCATTGGATGAATGCAACTAGAAACCAGAAAAAAAAGTTACAAATTAGGAATATGTATTTGCTATACACATAGCTGACATTGACGCAGTCCATGCAGGTCAGCCGCAGGGTACAGAGTAGGATGAAAAAGAGTAGAGAATTGATCTGGAGGGGCAAATGGAAGCTATTCAGCACAAAACCCAAATGTTGGAGAGGATTTATGTTCCCAAGTTCTGTTATTCATTGCTAGTAGGAACTTAAATTAGTAAGCCATAGTTTGGCACTTTAGTTTTATCTTCTGTGGTTGAACATTTACATGCCCAGGAACTCCATTCCTAGAAGTACACCCAAGATAAGCTCTCACACATGCACATCAGGAGACATGTACAAGAATGTACGTTGCTGGGACGCCTGGGTGGCTCAGTCGGTTAAGCGTCTGCCTTCGGCTCAGGTCATGATCCCAGGGTGCTGGGATCGAGTCCCACATCAGGTTCCCTGCTCCACGGGGAGCCTGCTTCTCCCTCTGCCTCTGCATCTCTCTCTCTGTCTCTCATGAATGGATAAATAAAATCTTTAAAAAAAAAAAAAAAGAATGTACATTGCTGCACTGTTCTCAGTAGCCAAAACACAGAAATAACCCAGATGTCCATCAACTGAAGAAGGTGCTTTGTTCTCACAATGGAATACTTATATAACAGTCAAAATGAAATGTGTCACACATTACAGAAGATCTTATGATCATATTAGAAGAAAAAGTAAATTCTAAAGATTACATATAATTAACCTATTTATAAAGTAAAAAATAGATAAAAAATATACTTTTTAGCATAACATAAATACAGTAAAACTACATAAAAGCAAAGCAAGGGATTAATGAACACAGGATTCAGGGTGATATTTGATCCATTAGGAGAGGAAGGGGGATGGGAAGGAGTTATATATAATTATATATAGGTTATTATCAAGGTTATAGATATTATGCTGGGTGGTGGATTCATGGGTGCTTATAACATTATTTAAAATAAATAACTTCATTGATCAGTTTAGAATAAATTATGATACTGGGACAAATGAGTCCAAAATCTTAGTGACTTACAACAGCAAGAAAATATTTCTCATATTTATATCCGTTGTAAGTTGGCAGCTGTTCTGTTCCATATCACCTTTATTCCAGGACCTAGGTTGAAGAAGTAACACTTCATAGAATGTGGCAGTCTCATGGCAGAGGGAAAAGAGAGATGGTAAAACCATTCAACAGCTCTTAAAGCTTCTGCTCTGAACTGGCATATGTCATTTTTACATATGACCATGTCTGGTATCAATGGACAGGAAGTATAATCCTGATATTATGTTATAATATCAAAATCTACCACACTAACCAACTAAATAACCAATGTAGGCCCTGAATGGACTTGATGAGCATGTGTATAACCCAAGGGTTGTTTTTTCTATAACTGTGTGCACCTGAGGGGCGCCTGGCTGGCTCAGTCGGTGGAACAACCTTGATCTTGTAAGTTCGAACCCCACATTGGGTGTAGAGATTATTTAAAATCTTTTTAAAAAATAATAAAAAAAACCCTATGTGCACCTGAAGTAAAAAATGTCAAAACCCAGCAAAACAAAAGATAAAGTTAGGAGACATGGATCTGGTATCTACATTTCTTTTCAATTGAATTGCATTCCTTATAATTTTCAAGTCCAAACGATGTCCTAAAACTTGACTGAATGACCTCTAAAAGAATCAGCTCTGAAAAAAATATATATATAACGACCTACTTCCCAAACCTGTGATTAAGATACAGTATCTGTAAAGTCAAAATTTTCAGATGAAATTGTGATGCAAGAGTACAGTTAGTTGTCCTATGATTTTCAAAGGGTGAGTTGGAAGTCTCCATTTCTATATGGACTTGTGTCCCAGGAATTACTAGGAAGGGTTTGTAGGATTTTGCTGAAGTAAGGATGGGTACATGCTTTATTTAATCATGTTAACATTAGCCTTTCTCTTTGGATTAGAGTAGTGGGTCTCAAAGTTTGCCAAAAGGCAACCTAGATTTTGGTTAGTTTTGTTTGTGAGAAAGTTTGATTATTTTGAGGTCTGTATACCAGGGGAAATGGGCAAGATCTCTAATAGGAGAGAATCCCATGTCCTGTTGATCCCTACCCAGCCTAGTGAAGAGTCCTTTCACCAACTGAATGGGGACCGAGTATGCTGAAACACACTAAAATGTGGAGGGCAGAGGCCAAGATCCTTGGGGTATAGGATTATTTCCAATGCAGAAGTGTGGGAATGAGGGAGAGAGGACATGAAAAGTCAGTGCTATTTTAAGATTGAAATAAACTTTCAGGACTTATGAAGACTTCAGCACACTTAAAGTCAAATGTGGTAAAAAAACAAACAAACCACACAGCCTACATCAAAATTATTTTTATATGTCTACATAAAACTGTGTTGAGAATTAAACCTGCAAATCGAATTTTAGAGACTTCGGATTATAAAAGGTAATTTTTATATTGTAGTTCTCACATCTTAAAGCTTCTACATAGGTCCGAAATATTTGTAGGCCCTTGATTAGTCCACAGGTGTCAGGCTGTTTGCCCATCATTACTTTTTTCCTTTTCTCAACCGTGACTCATGTCTCTAAAACTTCCCCACCCATTTACTTAATGACTGAAGTTTTTCTTTTCTTTTTTTATCTTTTTAAAAATTGAGGTATAATTTACATATGGTAAAATAGAAAAATCTTAAGTATGCATTGTATGTATATAATTGTGTATTTACCACCCAGATAAGGAAATAGAATATTTCCATTCCCTCAGAAAGCTTCCTTGGCTTCTTCCCAGACGATAACCATCCCCTTCTGAGATAATCATTCTTCCCACTTCCATTTCCATAGATTAGTTTTGCTTGTTTTAGAACTTTACGTAAATGGAATCACAGTGTTTTTGGTATCAGGCTTCATTTGCTTAGACACTGTGAGATTCATCCATGTTCTGTGGTGGCAGTAGGTTCTTTTTCTTGCTGAGTAAGCATACCATAATTTGTTTATCCAATCACCTGTTGATGAATAATTGGGTTGTTTCCGGTTTGGGATTATTACAAATAAAGCTGTGATGAACATTTGTATGCAAGTCTTTGTATAGATCTATGTTTTCATTTCTCTTAGATAAATTCTTAGGAGTGGATTAGGTGGATCCTATCGAATGTGTGTTTATGAAAGTTCTCAATTTTTGATACTGTTAATTCAGTGTCAGTAGGTTCATTTTTCTTAGCTTGGCAAGCCATGGAAAATTAGCCACTGATTTATACTGATAACTTTGTATACCAACAAATACAGATGACATCAGCTGCACTGGCAGCTGCTTTGTTAGAACGCCAGGGTCAAAGCCAAGGCAAAGCTTCAGCAGCTGTTTCTGGGGCATAATTAATGACTATTCTAGTGTTCCCAGATAACCAGCTGCTATTTCTCCTCTACCTAAATTTAACAACTGAAGCAACATGAACAGCCATTTTATGTAATACTCCCGATATAGTCTCTGTTAAATGAGCTTGGTAGAGAGCTATGACCGGTGCCCCATTCCAAAGTTGTTTCTTACCATTGATGATACCTCTGCATGTTTTAGAGAGGTTCAAGTCACATACAAATTTGTTATATTAGCCTCAGCCTTTGTGAGATATTACTTTCTCGTTGCATGTTGGACAGTAACTTTCTAAGATCTGGTGTCTAACGTGCAAGTGTGATTTCTGTGATGTCTGGGAGTTCTGGGAGTAGCTTGAAGGGACAAATACTGAGGTGAGAGAATAAGCCATAAGTGTTATCTAAAATGGGAGGCATCGAAACCGATCTGATCTTTAAATCAAAACGATAAAGTGAAAGTGGACACAAATGGTGGATGAATTTGCAGCAGAAGGCAATAAGGCATGTCCCACAGGATGACTAACGCCCTCGTGTGAGAGGTGGAAGAGGGGCACCTCTGAATAAAAGAATTTATCTTTTGCACTTTCTTAGACACTGGTCTAATCTTTAGTATATGCCCTAAGGTGGGACAAAGAAGTACTATAGGAGGGAGATTATAGCCAGTCTTGAAATTTTCATTAAGGATGTAAATGTGATCTTATTTTCTTGGGAATCTTTGGTCACATTAATTAGAATACAGAAAGCCACTTAGCTGTTTCCTCAAAGACCAAGTAAATATCACATCACATCATTTGTTTTTTCAAGTAGTGCTTCTCAAAATGTCTGTGATGAAATACAAAGGTTTTTTTTCTTTTTTAAAATCTACAATCTGTTGTGAACCAAGAATTTTGGAAAATATAATAAATATAAATTGTTTGAAAAAGAAAAAAGACATACAAAACACAAGCTCCAATTTTTTTTAGTTGTAGCTTTAACAGACATAAAATTAGATTTTCATAAATATAACCAGAACAAACATAACATAGGGGGAAAAAAAGAATATAAATAACTGTTCACATTGTTCATTAACGTGTGCATAGTGATAAATGATATTAGAATTACTATTACACTCATAATTTTTTGTAGATCCGTAATCATAAGCAAATGAAATATGAAGAAAATAGCAATTCTCCCTAAGGTGTCTCTATGCACATGTTGAACACGGTACATAACATTTTTCGGAGTTTCTGTGACAAATGAGCTGTTTAAGTTGTGGAGTAGGAACTTCTCTCTCTTGTGCCACCCAACCCCCACCCACCTTGCACTCTCACATCTGTCCACAGGCCCCAGAGTCTGCACTCTTTCTTCTACCCTAGTGAGAAATGCTCCACTTAAAGAATCACCAGCCTCTGCCACTTCCAAGAGTGTCACCTTCCTCACAGGTTTCACATGGGGTTCCTCTCAAGAGTGATTCCTGTTCCTGAGGCATTGTCCTCTTACTTCCATCCAAAGAATCTGATTTGCAGGTATCTTTAGTTCTAACTGTGAATTTTGCCCATGTTTTAAGCCAGAGACATTGTCTCTTTACCTGGAATCTTCACTCCACTCAACTGGAATGGCTCAAGTTCTATCTTTTCTATAGGAAGCCAGTTCTCTGGTGGTAGGCACAATAGACAGCTTCAGTCTATCTTTTCTCTGCTGATTTCCATCAGAGATGTTGGAAGAATTCAATATTTTCTTTCCCAGCCTACCTGTGATTAAGGGCAGCCATGTGTCATGAATCTGGCCATGAGTTATAAGCAGAAATATTTGGGGGCGAGGGTGTTTGAAAACATTTTCTTTCTTAATAAAAGGGACATAATCAGCTAGCACAGTCCCTCCCCTTAATTTTTGCTAAACAGTGGAGACCAACCTTGAGTCCCTTATGAGGCATCATTCTCTGTGAGGAATAGCTAACCACCTGGTAGAAGGTCAATTATGTTAGCTCTCTCTTTCCATCATGGCTGGGACAGAGAGACATCTCACAAGTATAGACACATATTATCTCAGATTTTCTTCCCCTGCCTATGATGTTTATGCCAACATCACCAACCACAGACACAGAATGCTTTATCCACCATCATGGCATCCTGCACAGCATTTTGTCTAAGCAGTGCATTCATGCCTGGGGAATTAACTGGTCTTACCACAAATTCCATCACCTAAAATCAGCTAGCCCAATTGAAAGTGCCAGTGGGAGATATCACCCTAAAAGGCTGGAGTTCTGTTTTAAAGGACATAGAATATATTCTGAATTCGAGATCATTATGGCCTCCCCCCATACTCAAATACATGCTCCAGGAAGGGGTCAAGTGGGAGTGACTTCTCTCACTATAACACCTAATGGCCCACTCACAGAATTTGACCTTTGCTTGTATGGAGATATTAGTCCCTGAGGGACAACGCTTCCACCTGGAGACATACCGATAGCAATAGTGCTACTGAATTGGGAGATGATGTCTTTTTTTTTTTTTTAAGATTTTATTTATTTATTTATTTGACAGAGAGAGACACAGCGAGAGAGGGAACACAAGCAGGGGCAGTGGGAGAGGGAGAAGCAGGCTTCCCGCGGAGCAGGGAGCCCGATACAGAGCTCGAATCCAGGACCCCGGAATCATGACCTGAGCTGAAAGCAGATGCTCAACGACTGAACCACCCAGGTGTCCCTGTCTTGAACATTTTTAACTCCTTTAATACGAACAGGAAAAAAAAAATTTAATCCACTGGCTGGAATGACTGATCTTAATTACCAAGAAGGAATCAGGTTAATGCTATGCAGTGGAAGTAAATGGGCCTGTATTTGAAACCCAGCGATTCTCTGGCATTCCTTTTAGACCGTCTATGTCCAATAGTAAAGGTTAATGGGAAAATGACAGCAGTAAAAAGCAAAAAAAAAAAAAAAAAACAACATATAGAATGATCGAGGATTCAGAATCTTCAGGAATGAGGGCTTGGGTCTCTCTACCAGATAAAGAACCTAGAGCATTTGAGGCTCTTACTGAAGGCAACAGAAATAGGGAATGGGTTGTCAAAGAAGGAAGTCATAGGCATCAACTGTCCTCATATCCGATTATAGACATGAGGACTGTAGTAGCCTTGCATATTTTCTCTTTGCTTGTTATATGTGTTTATATACTAACCGCCATTTTTTTCTCTCTCATTTTTATTTCATATACAAGTTATTGGGGGTTAACTTTACAATTTATTCTTTAGGCAACAGAATATTCAGTGGGACTATAAATGAATATGAGAAATAATTAATAAAGTCAAAAATTAGTGAGTTAATAATTAATATAGCCAACTGTTAGAATCATACATTTTCTTATTTGGATAACTGCCTTGCTAGATAGAAATATAGAGTTGTTTTGTGTTGTATGGGAGCTCATATGTGTGTAGAAGTGTAGAAACTGAGTAGTCAAAGGCTTCCACTGTGCCATTATCAGTTTATTGCCTCTCAGCTCCAAATTCAGCCTTCAATACCTGCTCCGTAAAAAGGGACTGGATCCTTTAAGCATTTCTTCTTTACAGTGAGAATGATGCGAAGCTCTGTCAGTAGAGGGCACTGGAGGAGGAAAGGGGCTTCTCTTTCTGGCTTCTCTTCTGAACGGTTGCTGCATTTTGCTTTCTCTTGTTCTTGCTTCATGGTCTGTGGGGTATGTGTATGTGAAAACATTCAGTGATGCTTAGCATCAGCTGCGCCCCAGAGCATGGAGTGTCTTGGAGACCTCACAGACCTGACCTGGACCCAGTGACCACCTTGCTGAGACCCTCCTGATGACACACTGTGTGCTCCAGGCCACATGTGCACAGTGGCATCCCAGCTTTCTCTGTATGCCTGCCCATCAGCCTTGGCTTGTATGTGCCATAGAGGGCTATCTCCTGCAGCCTTCCTGATGTGGATACCATGCATCTCAGCTGTCTATAGTCCCACTCCAACTCTCTAAGTACTTGGCAACCCAGGAAATTTCTCTGCCATCCAATAGGATGCAATCACATCTTCTCCAAGGAGGTCTGAAACCCAGCCTCTGGGAGGGATCTTTCATCTAAGTTTGTCCTTCCTTAGGGTCTCTCCCTCAGCCCTAAGGGGCCCTTCAGAATTTTTTGATGTCTTTATATTACTCATCATTGATTAATAATTCTTTATATTAAAACTCTGTTTAAATTCTGGTGGGATTTCTGTTTTCTGAACGAACCCAAATTGATGCAAACTGACTATAGGAATTGAGTGTTGACAAAAAGCTTCCCTCCATTTTTGGCAGAAGCCCAGCATCATTCACTAAGATCCTCACACTTAAGTTCTCCATGATACCCAACTCTTAGAAGTCTCATAAGGCAGAACAGCTTGCCATCTGCCTCCTTGCCAGATGAGAATCTCCACATTAAAAACTCTCATCTTGGGGTGCCTGAGTGGCTCAGTCGGTTAAGCATCTGCCTTCAGCTCAGGTCATGATCCCAGGGCCCTGGGATCGAGACCCACGTTGGACTCCCTGCCCAGAGGGGAGTCTGCTTCTCCCTCTCCTTCGTGTTCTCTCTTGCTATCTCTCTCTATCTCTCTCTCAAATAAATAAAATCTTTAAAAAAAAAACCTCTCATCTTTCTCTCCAAGATACGTATTTCTGCCTATCAGAGCTCTAACAGAACATTGGGCATGGAGAAGCTCAACAACTTGAAAGTGAAGATCTATTTACAATGATGTTATATATTTATGGGGTTTAAGTTCTAAAGTCAGGAACAAAATAAATTTGTTGTATTCTGAATTATTCTATAAAATATCTTAAATGGTTCACAAAACATATAACATAGATTATCCAACACTGAAGGATAATATGTATATATGTATGTCAAAAGTATACCATCAATATGCATATATAATTGTCCATATATAAAATATAATTTCATGATTCATATTTATATGAAAGAGTAACATACATATTAATTTATGTGAAACAGTAATATATACCTTATAGTAAGTATGCAGATGATTGTTGGGAAATAGGAGATTCATATGGTCCTAAGTTATCAGCCCTCAGGTTACTTACCAGTTAGAAAGGAAAAAAATATAACTTTACAATGGAGATATCTGGCCATTACAACCTTAACCAAATGATCAAATTTAACATCACTAATAGTGAAATGACACAACCTCATGTTTCCCTGATGTGATACAGCAAGAGGACACATTGTCTGTGTAGTATCCTTACCAAATGTGTTTTATCTGGATTTTACCATAAGGAAATAACTAGACAATCCAGAATGTAAGACATTCTGTAGAACAAATAACCTAGATTCTTAAAAAAAAAATCAATGTCTGGAGAAAACAAAAAAGTGGAGGGACTGTTCTAGATTAAGAGACTAGAGACATAACATTAAATGCATGCTTTGTGTCCTATTTAAAAACCTATACAAGACATTTTGGGGACATTTGAGGGAAGTTTGAATATGAGTGAATTATGGAATAATAATTTCCTTGGGTCTGATCACAGTGTTGTAGTTAGGGTTACATGGAATGTACTACTGTGTCTACTGATATAAGTGTGAAACACTGTGTTTTGTGGTACATAGTGATATATGTGAGACATGGTATTTAGTGATATGTGGGAAGAAAATGCCCTTGTTTTTGGGAGATATATGCTGACATATTTAGTAGTGAAGTATCATGATACTTGAATCTATTTTCAAATGGTAGGAGAGAGAGAGAGATTATCAAAAGTGGTAAGTTGTCAACAATTGGTGAATCCAGGGGATAGGCATGTATAAGAATCCTTTGTACTATTCTTTCAATGCTTCTGGAAATTTGAAAAATTTCAAAATAAACAGTTGAAGACAATGTGCCTATTAGGTGACTGCACTCTATCATATGGGAGAAATAAATGTGGGAAGGCACTGAGCTGCTTGTGGATGTACCCAAAGACCCCACTAACACAGGAGAACTAGGGAACCAGTTCCTCAACCTGTTTCTGTAAAAGAAGTTTCAGGAGAAGGAATGCAGAATATCCTGGTTGGGGCAGGCAGGGGTGTATCTCAGGAAGGCAGATGGACTAATTTATCAAGAACATGGCTTTCTGATGACTGACATGTCAGTCCATCCTCCTGCTCTGAGGGAAGGAAGATTTCTTCACCCAGAGATTGGGGTCAGAACTCTGAAATGGATCTAATGGGCTAAAATCAAATTGTTGGCAGAGCTGCATTTCTTCTATAGGCTCTAGGGGAGAATCTATTTCCTTGTCTTTTCCAGCTTCTAGAAGCTGCCTGTATTCCTTGGCTCATGGTCCTTTACTCATTGCACATCATTCCAAGTTTTCCTTCTGTCTTCACAGTTCTTTTCTGGCTCTGACGCTCCTGCCTTCCTCTCTAAGGAGCCTTGTGATTATATTGGATCTACTCAGATAATATAGAATAACTTTCTCATTTCACCAAAAACTCTTAATTTAAGTGTATCTGCAAAGTCTCTGTTGCCATGTAAGATAACATAGTCATTCACAGGTTCTGGGGATTAGGACTTGGACATCTTGAGTGGGGACATTATTCTGTCTACCACATTATCTAATTGGCATCGATTGATATGTATATTTTTTCTCCTTTAATTTGTTCATACATTACATTTTGTATGTTTTTAATGTTCTTCCAACATTATCTATTGACATAATTGCTGTACAAATTTTATAGTACATGTTGCTATCAGCCTTTTATTTGGAATTTTTGCATCTATAACCACAAATGTTAAAGTAATTAAACAAGGATGCCATTAGACTGAAATAGTTCTAATGCATGGGTAGCGTATCAAAGCAAACCAAAACCTAACCCAAAATCAATGCACCCCAATCAGAGAAAATAAAACTTAAGAACAATTAATAACAAAAAGCCACCTTAGCTTTGCCATACAAAGCAACTGCTTAAGTTATAGCTAATCAAATAATTTCCTTGCTTTGCTTCAGGGTCTTCTCTATAAAAACCTTTCCATTAGCTCCTGTTGGTGGGGCACTCCTATCACTTTCAGTTTGATGCTGCCTGATTCAAATCGAAGTATGCGCAAATAAATTCTTGAAAATTTTAGGGTACCTCAGTTTATCTTTTAATCCAAATGAAACTAATCCGTACTTTTCTTTTGGCCTATCTTTATCAGATTTTTGCCAGTTAGACAAAATTAATTAGAAAACATTCCATCTTGGGGCACCTGGGTGGCTCAGTTGGTTCAGCAACCGACTCTTGATTTTGGCTCAGGTCATGATCTCAGGGTCCTGGGATCAAGCCTGGCATTGGGCTCGGCAGTGCAGAGCCTGCTTGGGATTCTCTCTTTCTCTCCCTCTGCCCCTCCCCCAACTCACTTTCTTGCTGTCTCTAAAATAAATAAATAAATAAATAAAATCTTAAAAAAAAAAAAAAAAGCACTCCATCTTTTCCCAGGATCTGAATAAACTAAAAAATCATTAATCAAAAAGTAGCTAAAAATAACTATCTGGTACCTTTCTAACAGTAGTTTTAAAGATATATTTAAATTTTATTATAGCTATTTTGTTCAGGTTTTCTACTTCTTAGTAGAAAGTAGTAATTTCAGTTTTACTGGAAAATCTACAATTACCTCTACTGTGGTTATGGAGTTGCTCATAACAACCTCAAAATTCTTTTAAATTCTGTTTATGGTTTAACCTTTCCCATTTCTAATGTTCTTGTTTTAATTTTTGTTTTTTTATTGTTTATGAATATTGTGTTTCATTTATCTTTTTTTTAAGATTGCATTTATTTATGTGACAGAGAGAGAGCACAAGCAGGGGGAGAAGCAGGTAGAGGGAGAGGGAGAAACAGGCTCCCCTTTGAGCAGGGAGCCCGAGTGGGGCTGGATCCCAGGACGCTGGGATCATGACCTGAGCCGAAGGCAGACATAACTGAGCCACCCAGGCGCCCCTCATTTATCTTTTAGAACCAAACTGTGCTATTTAAAAAATCTGGCCCACTTTTTTTTTTTTTTTTTTTTAAAGATTTTATTTATTTATTTGAGACAGAGAGAGAGAGAGCACATGAGAGGGGTGAGGGTCATAGGGAGAAGCAGGCTCCCTGCCGAGCAGGGAGCCCGATGCGGGACTCGATCCAGGGACTCCAGGATCATGACCTGAGCCGAAGGCAGTCGCTTAACCAACTGAGCCACCCAGGCGCCCAAATCTGGCCCACTTTTTGTTTTCTAGTTCAATTTCAGAGTCTAAACTTATTTTTTATTTAACAAAATTGAGTAATGTTTCATAAGGACATGATAATGGCCCCAATATAAGGGAATACTCTTAAAGTAAAAAAAAAAAAAAAAAAAAATCACAATTACACATTCTAGCCATTAACTACTGTTAACAAATGTTAGTGTAACTTTCCAAAGATCTTATGACCCAAGTGCATTTCCATCTGTATTTATATACTTAGAAAAAGTTTGGAAACACTAATGCATGGCATATAGAGTTCAGTATTGGTATTCCGTGATTTCTACTCAGGACCTAGGCTTATCCTCCTTCCCCTTCCCCGTGGCCTTCTCACACCCTGCATCCTGAGCTCAAGACTGCCACCTTTCATTCAGGTTCTCCTCTGCCACATTCCCAACCCGTTAGGCTGAGACTACATTTCCCAAACTCCTCCAGGATGGGCCCTTACCTGGCGTCCCTGTGGCCCCGCCCGAATTGGGTTGAAAAGTCGGAACGCCGGGCAGCTACCCTACAGCAGTACCAAGGGAGTACTGCACTTTTTGGGGGCGCCGGGACTGGGGAATGAATTCTCATCCGAAACTTGAGCACCCAACTCCACCAGGAAGGATCGTGGGGCGGGCTGAACAGCCCAGGTCCGGGAGGACTCCTAGTTCATGGTGTAGCGGCGAGTCGTTCGCTCCTGATCCCGCTCTCAGAGCGCGGCTCCTTGCGGAGAGGACTCTGAACTGTCTGCTTCCCGGCTTTTAACTACGGTTCCTAGTAGCCTCTGGGCATTTCGTAGTGTGCAGCGAGGACTGTTGCACACGGGTTAATTTAGAGGACTCGGGTTGTGCTGGGGGCGTACCAGCCCACCCTTTCCTCCGCTGTGGGCTACATTTCCCAGAAGCCTCCACGGTCCACAACTTTTTTTTTTTTTTTTTACCCCTCAGCAGCCAACTCCTGCTGCTTGGACCTGTCGGTTCGCCCAGGTCCGCAGAGGATGCTCAGGCGAGGTTGGGCTGTCAGTACTGGCCTTCACTGAAGGCTAGGAACACGACGCGACACTGGGCGAAGACTTGTACCGGCCAGGCTCTGGTTAGAGTTTTCCTCCCCGGGACTACATTTTCCTGAGGGCTCTGCGGTATTTGCTACTTCCGGCCGCAGTTGGCTGGCGGGTGGTGAGTTGGCGGGAGTTCGGGCGCGAGGGGTTGGGGCGTTGCGGGCCGCCTGCCTCACTGGTTTGGGGCGGATTCGACCAGACTCGAGTGTGAGGACCCGGGAGAAGTGCCCGGTGAGGAGCTCCGGGGCGGGGCCGGGGTCTGTCTGGAGTCTTACTTATGGGTGGCTGTCGGGCATTTGTAGGCTGCGCTTTCGCGCTCGGAAAGTAAAGGACGTGGGGGAGGCTGGGGAATGTCGAGGCTTCTACTCTTGACTCGGGGGAGGGAGGTATCAGCCGTGCACCTGCACGAAGTGGGCGAGTGGTTTCATGCTGGCTCTGGAGCTGGCTGGCAGTGTCTGCAGGTCAGAGGTGTCGCTGCTGTGTGACCTGCCTGGACAGAAAGTCCGTGCGATACTCCCCGGACGGGGATTGTGCGCCCGACCTCCATTGCTCGGCGACCGGTGCTGGTGGGGCCGTGGTTAGTAGACTGAGAGAGGCTCCATGTGGCCGCATCGCCGACTCTGCCTTTGGAGCTAGAACTGGAAAGGCACTTCCCTTTGTACTTTCTTGGTCAGCGTTGAGTGGGGTCAGCGAGTGGGTGGGTTCTGGGGCAATCTCAGACCCCGCCTGCGTTTCGAGCCTTTCTAACCCCCATTGGATTCTGGATCCCAGCCGAAACTGACAACCGAAACCGCCACTCGCTCTTCAGCACGGTGAATGGCCGCCTCCCAGGGGCTATTTCTGGTGTCCCGGGGTTTTCTAGACCTTGGGCCTTGGAGACCCTCCTTCCTAGACCTTGGGCTTGGGAGACCCTCCTTCCACTTCAGGGGATCCAGGCCCATAGCGGTGCCCCCAGTTTTAGAGGACAGGAGTGTGGGATTTTGACTGATGGATCCACGTAGGTTGTGTTTTATCTGGGCTCAGTGTAAGATACAGGGCCTGGAAGAACCCAGTCAGGCTCCTGTGGAGGAGGGAGGTCACAGTCTGGGGTTCTCTCCCAGGACTCCCATCTGGGCCCCTAAGGTCGCCTGCTTTGTGTGATGATAGGAGTGGGGGTGGGGTTACAGGCTTCTTTGGCCTGGAGTGGAGCCAGGGTTTGCTCTGACTTGGCCTCGTCTGAGCTCCCGGAAGGGTCTGTTGTCTTACAGTTTCTTAACGCTTTTCCATCTTTTTCATTCTCTAAGAATCCAGAAGAGGAGAGAAAAGCCACTGTACATCAAAAGTCATGGCGGAGGTAAGTTTTATTTGGCACTCTTTTCTTGGAAGGGGCTTCCTGGTTTTCAAAACAATATCTTGTTTCAGGATTCTATCCAAAAGATTTACAATAGTGATTTGAAAAAAGGTAAGAGAGAAGGAAACCAAATTTATGGAGCAGTTTTCCTAAACCAGACAGGAGTCTAAAGCAGGGCTGTCTGGGGGCTCCTGGGTGGCTCAGTCGTTAAGCGTCTGCCTTCCGCTCAGGTCATGATCCCAGGGTCCTGGGATAGAGCCCCGCATCGGGCTCCTTGCTCCGCGGGAAGCCTGCTTCTCCCTCTCCCACTCCCCCTGCTTGTGTTCCCTCTCTCGCTGTCTCTCTCTCTGTCAAATAAATAAATAAAATCTTTAAATAAATAAAAATAAACCAGGGCTGTCTGCTTTACATACATTGTCTCATCAATCTAGAATTTCCATTTCCCTGGATTTTATTCATTCCCAGAATAGTGTGACAGATGTGCCTCACTGATTTGGCAGGGAAGTTAAAGAACAGAATGAGGTTACTTGCTTCAGGCTCACTAATTTCTTTGTGGTCCGCTTCAGAGTCACATGCAGTAGCCTATTTTTTTTTTTTTTTAAAGATTTTATTTATTTATTTGACAGAGAGAGACACAGTGAGAGAGGGAACACAAGCAGGGGGAGTGGGAGAAGGAGAAGCAGGCTTCCCGCTGAGCAGGGAGCCCGATGTGGGGCTTGATCCCAGGACCCTGGGATCATGACCTGAGCCGAAGGCAGACGCTTAACGACTGAGCCACCCAGGCGCCCCTGCAGTAGCCTATTTGCTTCCAAATTTCTTTCTTTTTTTTTAAAGATTTATTTATTTATTTATTTGAGAGAGAGTACATGAGACGGGGGAGGGTCAGAGGGAGAAGCAGACTCCCTGCTGAGCAGGGAGCCCGATGCGGGACTCGATCCCAGGACTCCAGGATCATGACCCGAGCCGAAGGCAGCCGCTTAACCAACTGAGCCACCCAGGCGCCCCTGCTTCCAAATTTCTAACAGCCTGGAAGGTCTGCCTGCCCTGGTTAGCTCTGCATACTTTTTTCCCCAAGATAGAAATAACCTAATTGCTCTCTTTTTTAAAAGATTGTATTTATTTTTCAACAGAGAGACAGCGAGAGGGAACACAAGCAGGGGAAGTGGGAGAGGGAGAAGCAGGCTTCCCGCCGAGCAGGGAGCCCGATGCGGGGCTCAATCACAGGACTCTGGGATCATGACCTGAGCCAAAGGCAGACGCTTAACGACTGACCCACCCAGGCACCCTAATTGCTCTCTTTTTAATGACTAAAATAATATAGGATTCTTGGAAAAATTTCAAAACTTGAGAAAGCTGATTAAGAAAGTTTGTCACCCATGGTCCCACCATCTAGAGATAGTCACGA
The DNA here is from genome assembly GCF_004348235.1 of Phoca vitulina. Taxonomy (NCBI): domain Eukaryota; kingdom Metazoa; phylum Chordata; class Mammalia; order Carnivora; family Phocidae; genus Phoca; species Phoca vitulina. Next base: position 6,985,150 of record NW_022589761.1, on the reverse strand, counting down.
TTAATATTTTCAGATTTTGTCTGTGCGTATGTGTAGGTATGTAGTTTTGTTTTCAGAATGGGATCATGCTACTGATAGAAGCAACCAACTTGGGGCACCTGGGTGGCTCAGTCGTTAAGCCTCTGCCTTCGGCTCAGGTCATGATCCCAGGGTCCTGGGATCGAGCCCTGCATCGGGTTCCATGCTCTGTGGGAAGCCTGCTTCTCCCTCTTCCACTCCCCCTGCTTGTGTTCCTGCTCTGCCTATCTCTTTCTCTGTCAAATAAATAAAATCTTTAAAAAAAAAAAAAAGAAGCACCCAACTTGTGTTTACTTTAAGCTACTTGTGGTTTCAAGTTCTTTACATGTGTTATCTTGTTGAATCCACATTAATAACCCTGTGAGACAGGTAGGACTATTTCTTCAATTCTGGTACGCATTTTTTTTTCCTTCACACTTGAACTTCTCTGAAATCAGGACTGGTTTTACAATTCCTGGCAAGTCATAGTTTCATTGATGGCATTTTTTTCTGGTGTATAAAGTAATGGTGGCTTTACAATCAGTGGCACCTCAGAATTGATGAAATATGGTATTTTAAGTTGACAGATGAGGAAATAGATTCTATTAAGTCACTCCAAACTTAAACAGTTAACAAGTAGTACAACTGGGATCCCTCTACTTTTGCCTACTTGTCAAAGAGTGTTATCTTTTTTGGTTTATGTTGAGCAAGTTTAAATGTTAAGCATATTCTCTGTCATTTATAATTTGTTTTAAAAATATTTTTTACAGTTAATCTATTTTGTATGTGTTTTAGAGTCAGAGTTTTCAAAAAATGTTTTCTTCCTTTATGTCATGGCCTTCCCTACTACAAATATAGAAAAGTCATTCAGGGGCTCCTGGGTGGCTCAGTCAGTTAAGCATCTGACTCTTGATTTCAGCTCAGGTCATGATCTCAGAGTTGTGGGGTTGAGCCCTGTGTTGGCCTCTGCGCTTAGCACGGAGTCTGCTTGAGATTCTCTCTCTCCCTTTCTCTCTGCTCCCCTCCCCATTCGCACTCTCTAAATAAATAAACAAATAAAATCTTAAAAAAAAAGTCATTCACATTTTCCTAAAGTACTTTGTCTTTTGCCCAAATGATTCAATCTTTAAGCATCTGGTGTGAGATATGACCAGCAAGTGTTGGCTGTAAAATTCCTAATTTGGGGTGTTTATTTAGATTTTTCTTTTCTGTGACTTTGGAGTAGTCAATTTTAAAGAATGGCATAATATTTGTAGTATGTTCAGGGTGTTTTCCTTGGATGTGTCTGAGTGTGGCTCTTCATTAATTCTGGCCGGTTCTCAAGGGTTCCTTTCTCTCAAAAGACTAATAAAATACTCTTTGTATTTTGAATTAATCTGTTTCTTTCTTTCTCTGACTTTTCTTTTGAATTCTGTGAGAACTTATTGAGTCCGTCTTCCCATTCCCATCCTGGCCAGAACCTTCCTCAGATTCTCAGAGGAAAAACTACACCCTCCCCATCCATTCTTAGCACATTTTGATAAAGAAGAAACTCCAGCTTCCCTTGCCCTAAACCCTTGACAGTTGTCCATTTCTCCCTCTGTTTCCTCCTCTCCTCAGAGTGGTGGATTGCCCTTTCTCTTTTTTTTTAAGATTTTATTTATTTCACAGAGAGAGAGTGTGAGCACAAGCAGGGGGAGAGGCAGACAGAGGGAGAGGGAGAAGCAGGTCCCCGCAGAGCAGGGAGCCCGATGCGGGGCTCCATCCCAGGACCCTGGGATCATGACCTGAGCCGAAGGCAGCTGCTTAACCTACTGAGCCACTCGAGCGGCCCCCATTCTCTGTCTTAATGAAAAGCTATGCACTGTTAAAAAAAATGGTACAGTCTTACCCTGTTTTTGCTATGTGATCATGGGCTTCTTCATAACTTCCTCTATATAATGTGGTCATTATACAAGGTTTAGAGAATGTGATAGTGATGGAAATTCACCTGAATGTGTGCTTAAACTGGCAACCTGGAGTTCCCCCAACTCCCACCTCCTGGTCTCAATCCCATTGCTTCTGTCCCTTTCCTATTTGCTGATCTCATGCCTTATGACCTCACTCCACTGTCTGCAGGCCAGATCAGACCTTTTTGTAGGGGTGGATAGTGCATTGTCCTCTAAATGGGCTCCCTCCCTCTTTTACTCCTTGCCAATAAAATAGTCCAGTCATGTCACTTCCATTATTGAGTGAATCCCTGTTACTTTCAGGACAAAGCTCCAACTCTTTCATGTTCATTATACATTTACTATAAAGCACATTCTATATTTACTGGAGCACCAATCCTAGTATTGGAATAAAGGAGTAAGTAAGGATGCGTTTAGTCCTGCCAGGGATGACCTGTCATCCAAGACTTTTCCATTCCATTTGCCACCCCCCAGGCAATCCGATTAATGTGCATCTTCTTATTAGTATGAGTTTATGCAAAATGATTGTCTTGTGTTAAGACCCAATGTGATCGGGTTTTCTGAATCCTCCAGATATGGTTGAGAAGAATGTTATTTGAATTGGGTGCATTATTCTATATGTGGCCATTAAATCAAGCTTGTTAATTTTGTTTGTAATTTAAATAGTTTCTATTTTTACTGATTTTGTCTGTTGTGTCTATCAATTATTTCAAGTGATGTGTTCTCATAATGATGAGGATTTGTCATAATTCTGTTCTTTATTTATGTGTGTGTGTCTATATATATTTTGTATTAGGGATGAATACAAGTTATATTTTCACCTTTTACCTCCAGCCTTTCTGGATATTTATGTTTTGGATGTGTCTCTTATAAACAGCATATATCTGGGCTTTGGTTTCTGACTTTATCTTTTAATGAGATTATTTAGCCCATTAATACTAATTGCTGATATAGGGGCACCTGGCTGGCTCAGTCAGTGGAGTGTGTGACTCTTGATCTCAAGGTTGGAAGTTCGAGCCCCATGTTGGGTGTAGAAATTACTTAAAGTCTTTTTTAAAAAAATTTCTGATATAATTGAAAATAAATATAAATAAATTACTTAAAAATAAAATCTTTTTTAAAAAAATTGCTGATATATCATTATTGGCTTAGTTTGTGCTTTTTATTCAACCTTTTCCATATTGTTTTAATCTCATTTCACCCCTCTGTGAGTTTGAAAGTTATAAACTAGTTTCATTTATTTAGTGGTTACCTTAGAAATTTTAACGTATTTTAACTTACCAGTGTCCTAAACTAAAGAACATCTTTATGTTCTTGCCGAACAGTATAAGAAACTAGGATAATCTAACTGATTAAACTTATATTGTTGTCAGATGTTTTAATTCTATCCTTTTTTTAACCCATAAAAGATTTTTATTTTATATATTTCGATGTTAGCTTAGTTATCCACATATTTACCAATTTCTTTGTTCATTTTTCTTATATTTTAAACCCTCTACTTTGGGATCACTTTTCCTTCAGATGGAAGTACATACTTTAATGAGTTTCTGGGGGTTTTGGTTTTGGGTTTTTTTTAAATGTCTTGATTTGCCCCCATTTGTGGAAGATAGTTTTCTCCCAGCTGACTGAGATAGTCTGCTCTCTTCTGGTTTATATTGTTGCTTTTGAATAACCATCTGCCAGTCAGACTGGTGTTTCTGTGTAGATAATCTGTCTTTAATCTCAAATTGCTTCTAACATTTTCTCTTTGTTTTTAGTGCTCTGCAGTTTTGATATAATTGTCTAGGGTTTCTTTTTATTTATTTTCCTTGAGACTCATTGGGCTTCTAAATAATGCTTTCTTTTGCTAGTTCTGAAAATTTCTTAGCCATTAGGTCTTTTTATTTATTTATTATTATTATTTTTTTTTATAAGCAAGCTCTATGCCCAACATGGGGCTTGAATTCATGACCCCAAGATCACGAGTCACATGCTCAACTGACTGAGCCAGCCAGGTACCCCCATTTGGTCTTCAGTTACTGCCTTTTCTCAGTTCTTCTTTTTCCTTCCAGAACTCTGGTTAGATATCTGTTAAACCTCACTTTATCTTCTTGCCCTCTCTTATACTTTCCCATGTTGTCCTTTTTGATAGCATTCTGCATAATCTCTTTTTATATCTGTAGTCCAGTAATTTTTCTCCAGAAATATTTATTTGAGCCATTGTATGACTTATTTTCAAATATTAGGGTTTTTTTGTTCTATAAGTACTTTTTCCTTTTAAATCTACCTGTCATTTGGGGCACCTAGGTGGCTCAGTGGGTTAAGCGTCTGCCTTCAGCTCAGGTTGTGATCCCAGGGTCTTGGGATCGGTCAAGTCCCATGTCAGGCTCCCTGATCAGAGGGGAGCTTGCTTCTCCCTCTATCTGCCATTCTCCCTGCTTGTGCATGCTCTCTCTAACAAATAAATAAATAAAATCTTTTAAAAAAGAAAATCTACCTGTCATGGTTTTGTTTCTCACCATCTTACTTCCTTTTTGCAGTATACCTGTTTTATATTCTTTGTCATGATCTATGTAATAAATGAATCTTTGCAGGTATGACATTTTCCCCCTAACATTTTATTTTTATTGTGGAAAGTTTAAAATATTATGGAAATTTGAAACAACTGCATGATTGATTTTCCTGACACTCTGATCCTGGAATTATGCCTCTGTGCATGTTTTATTTTTATTTAGTTTTTTGTTTAGGTGAAATTCACATAACATACAGTTAACCATTTTATAGTGTACAATTTAGTGGTGTTTAGTATATTCACAGTGTTGTGCTGTTTTATTATTTTTGACATTTGGGTCATTTTCCTTGGAATTCTCTTATGGATTCTTGAGGCCTGGTTGAAGGTTGTTCTTCTAGGCCAAGTCAGTGTTTGCTTCTGCCAAGAGCACTGCCAAACCAGAGCCACCTTAAAGTAGATTTATAGATGGAAAGTTTTCTAGATTCACCTCAGTAATGTGCATGTGAGCCACAGACCTCTGGGAGGGCTGGCTTGTGGTTATAGTTCCTCAGGGGAAAATGTTTTTCTTCCACCAATTGCCAAGATTCAAGTCAGGCCATTTTCCTTGTAGCACCCAAGAATGGGAGTGTTGCTTCTACTTTTTCTTTCTTTTGTGGGCATGGTCTTAGATGTCCCAGGTCTTTGCAGTGCAGAACCAATTAGATTCCCATTTTGACCAGCTCTCAGCTTGGTCTCCTCTCCCCTCATTCTCTGAATGTCAAAGCTCATGGTCATCTTGGCTCAGCAGAGGTTCTCTGGTAAAATAAATGTCAGTGGCTCAGCACACTCCTATTTGTTCTCCAGCTTGACTCAGTTTTAGCTTCTGAAGATTACTTTCCTTCTTTTCCAGATCATCATTGCATCCCAAAATGTTTTTAATATTCAGAACATTATTTTTCAGCTGGTGATTTGGTCATGGTAACCAGTTCCCCGCAGAGTTTGATGTCCTGTGATTGTCTCTACTTTTCTGCTTTTCCTTCCTGATTCTGAGCTTTTTAAGGGCAGGTGCTGGATCTAAATCATCATGTCCCCAAGTGCCCACATAGAGCCAGAGTCATGGGGAATTTTGATATTTTCGGATAAAGGAATTTTGTTTGCACAACTGCTTCTTTCCTCCCTTTCCCTTCTACCTTTGATTTCCTCTCATAGAGTGCTGTGCTCTGTAGAGACACACCGAGCAGACCAAGCATTTTCTCCTCTAAATGGAGAGCCCAGTATAGGACTTTTTTAAAGGATCGTCAGAAATCCCTGGCTGCATCTCTGTTAAGAGCCAGAAATGGGGGGCACCTGGTGGCTCAGTCATTAAGCTTCTGCCTTCAGCTCAGGTCATGATCCCAGGGTCCTGGGATCGAGCCCTGCATCGGGCTTCCTGCTCCACGGGAAGCCTGCTTCTCACTCTCCCACTGCTTGTGTTCCCTCTTTTGCTGTGTCTCTCTCTGTCAAATAAATAAACAAAATCTTTAAAAAAAAAAAAACCAACAATGCCACTGCTAACTGCAAATTTGAGTAAATGACTTTACTTATTTGAGCTAAAGTTTCCTTCGAATTAGGATTCATGGGCTTCTCCTGAGGATTCGTACATATAAGTCACCAGAAACTTAAAGTGCTTAATTTGCAATAATTGTACTTGAGATTCATGTACACTGGCTATCAGCAATAAGGCTAGGGGTAACAGTAAGAGGGAATAATGTCAGGCAGGAAAGCCAAGTTTAGAGAACTTATGATCTAGATTGGGAACCAGAATGTGTTGGCCATGAAGATTCTGAGAATTGTGGTTTCTTGTAAAGCCATTGCAACCTGCATCCAGATGGTTGAGCTTTGCCAAGGCTACACAGGACCTGCTGATTCTGGTGGGTTGTCTGGCTCAGTAGTGGTGATTCTGGACAGGGTCTTCGTGGAAAGAGGTTTCAGTTGGGGTTTTAAGGGCCCTGGTTCTGGGATATGGGAACAAAGCTAAGAAGGTACCTGATACACTGAATCTGTTAGGCCAGGGAGAGGCTGGAGACCTCTGTTGCAGAAACTGTTGTCCGGGGCTGGGCCTGCCCAAGTATTCTGTGCTCCTGGGCCTGGGGGCTTCACCATGTTTTTGGGATGACTCCATGACTGAGGAGCTCAGTGTGTTCCAGGTTGTAGAACAAGGATCTGCCCGGGCCAGGTCAGAACAGGTCCGTCTGGGCTCAGATCAGTTGGGAAGGTTGTTTCCTCTAAATCCATTATATACAGTTGGATTCTCTGGGGTTCAGAGCCGGCAAAGTTTTGTTACACTCCCTCAAATCAAGAAAGACAGACTGTGTGTGTGTGTGAGAGAAAGGGAGAGAGACACACACTTTTGTTGTGTATGTTCATCTTGGGTCACATCATTGTGAGTCTGGATCTTCCTCCCATCAGTTCTGGCTGATTAGGAACAAGGAGAGTACAGTGAGGGACAATTTATAGGAACAGGAACATAATAGCCAGATGTATAAACTGTTGAGAAAAGACTCATACTGCAAAAGAACTTTAGAGAACTTGTGCAACCTAGTACCCCAAAATAAGAACATTGAATATAGAAGATGGGTTGTCATACAGCCAGTAAAAATGATGTCTATTTTAGAATTTTTGGTCACATGGAAAAGTGATTGGGCTTTAATATTCTGGCATATTTATGGGCATGCGCTTTTAAGAAATTATTAAATCATGTTATAAATCATCATAGAAATCAAGTTATATTCAAATCCTATTTTCAGAAATAGAAATTTTGTAAGATTCAAGAGTTTTAAGAAGTTTTTCTTTATTGGGAGAATGGGAAGGAGATAGTTACAGGTGTTGTATGGTGAACATAGAGTGTGCCATGTGCTTGCATGTGTAGTTTTATTTAATTGGGAAACACCAGTTGTCTGAACTTTGGGGATAATGGAAGAGCTTAGAGCCCGGAGGTTACTCCTGTAGTTGCAGGCATGCCTAAGCATGACGTGTGCATGATGTGTGCAACAAGAATGGTATATGCTCTGGTCACTTCTGTTTCCACACTGCACCATCCGTGTTAAAGGCCCAGCACAGCCTGTTTTCTCAACATTGTTACCTTACTAAATTGCTTTCTCCATTTTTTTTTTTATTCCATTGTAAAGATTTTGCCTATCAGTTTCACAAATAGCATATTGATCTGTGGTTTCAGGGCTTCACGTTCAAAGATGTGGCCATTTACTTCTCTCAAAAGGAGTGGGAATGCTTGCACTCTGCTCAGAAGGATTTGTACCGAGATGTAATGTTGGAGAATTATAACAACCTGATCTCACTGGGTAAGTTATGTGCCCCCCAAAATTCAGAATTGGCCTTCTGGAATTTTATGTTCTTTGTTAGGAATTTCTCATGAGGGGTGCCTGGGTGGCTCAGTCATTAGGCGTCTGCCTTCGACTCAGGTCATGATCGCAGGGTCCTGGGATTGAGCCCCGCATCGGGCTCCCTGCTCTGCGGGAAGCCTGCTTCTCCCTCTCATACTCCCCCTGCTTGTGTTCCCTTTCTCGCTGTCTCTATCTCTCTGTCAAATAAATACATAAAATCTTTAAAAAAAAAAAAGGAATTTCTCATGAGTGCTTCTCAAATGCCTGGCTAAATTAATGATTCTTGTTGCTTCCCAAAGAAGGGCCTATCCCTTACAAAGTTAGAATTGGCTGCTCCATTGGACAACTTTTTTTTTTTTTTTTTTTTTGGTTCCTCTGACCTTCACTCCTTCCATTGACCCTTAACCTGCTTACTCTTTCTTGATAATCATGGGCTAATTTTAATTCTGATACACATACAACATAACTTTGTCCTTTTTGTTTTTTGAGCAGGACTTTCTGATTCTAAGCCAGATGTGATCTCCTTATTGGAGCAGGGGAAGGAGCCCTGGGTGGTTAAGAGTCAGGAAACAAAAGAATGGTGCCCAGGTAAGTGATGGTGACTCCTATGAGGAACACTATGGCAGGTGGTCACCCAGGGGGCCAGTGAGAAGGCAGCACATCTGAGCTATTGGTAGGAAAGCTTGCTGAAAAGGTCTGAGATCTGGAGAAAAAAGGAAGGATGTTTCAGCATGAGGCCTCAAATTTTCACTCTACTTATCACTCTTGCTACCTTTCCTCATATTTGCTTCTGATTTCAGGAAGGAAGTGCCTTCCTCCTTCCCATGAGACAATTTTCCCTGTACTTTGTGTCCAGTTTTGTCCTGACTTTTTAAAGCAGCTAGCTCTATTGAGATAGAAATCACATATTCTAAAATTCACTTAAAAAAAATAAAATTTACTTAAAGTATACTGTTCAGTGGTTTTTAATATAGTCACAGAGTTCTGCAACTGTGACAATGATCTAATTTTAGAACCTTTTCATCACCCCAAAATGAAACCCCATACCCATAAGCAGTCACTTCTACACCCAACCCTAGACTTTTATTTCTGTAAGGTAGGTAGTGATCTCCCTCTTTCATTCCTGATATCAGTATTTGTCTTCTTTCTTTTTTTTCTCTTGGTCAGTCTAGCTAAAGGTTTGACAGTTTTGTTGATCTTTTTCAAAGAACCAACTTAGAGTTACGTTGATTTCCCTGTTCTTTCTGTTTTGTTCATCTACCCTCTAATCTTTATTATTTTCTTCATTCTGGTATCTTTGGGTTTACTTTGTTCTTTATCTAGTTCCATAATCTGATTTGAGATCTTTCTTGGGTTTTGGGGTTTTGTTTTTGTTTTTGTTTTAATATAGGCATTTTAAGCTGTAAATTTCCCTTTAGGATCTATTTTAACTATAATCCATAAGTGTTGGTATATTAAGTTTTCCTTTTCTAAGCATTTTCTAATTTCTCTTGTGATTTCTTCCTTGACCCATCAGTTATTTAAGAGCATGTTTTCTGTTTCCTTGTTGATCTTCTCTATCCATTATTGAAAGTAGAGCATTAAAGTCTTCAGTTTGTTGAATCGTCTATTTTTTCTGCAATTCTGTTTTTGCTTCATGTACTTGGGGCTCTCTTTATTAGGTACATACATGCTTATAACTGTTACCATTTCTTTTTAGCTTTTTATTTTGAAATAATTTAAGATTCAGAGGAGTTACAAAAATAATAGAGTTCCCTTGTACCCTTTGCTCAGCTTTCCCTAATGATAACATCTTACCTAATGCTAGTACACTGTCAAAACCAGGAAATTGGCACAATAGTAGTAATGAAACTATAAGTAGACCTTATTCAGATTTCACCGATTTTCATATACACTCATTTATTTTTATTTTTATTTTTTTATTTTTTGGTGTATATTACTATGAAATTTTACAGCATTTGTAGATTTATATAACTCCTACAATTGGGATACAGAACCTTCAGCAATTTAGATATTTTTTATAAAATATTTTTGAAACATGCTATAACGCTTAGTTGAATAAAGCCAGATACAGAACTTTTAGAGTCAGTGCTGTTTTGGTTGTATAAAAAGGATGCTACAAAACACTGGAAGGAAATAAAACGTAACAGTGAATAACCTAGGTAGTAGGAAGTATGCTGATTTAAGGGCCGATTTAAATCCCTAATCACTGATAGAACCCTGCAAGTTTTCTTTTTTAGAAACCTGGCCTGTACTATGGCCAGAGAAATGAGGGTCTTTTTAGGGGAGATGGTTATAGGTAAGGGACTGCTGTGAGAGAATATTAGGGGCAATATTACCAGACTGGTAAGACTTTTCAGATCATGACAAATGATATGAAGCTGGAAGGAGACGTAGTAGGATCTAGGCAGTATGGTGGGAATGCTGTAGAAGGTGGAGGAACTTACTCATTTAAGGCCCCAAGGAGAGAAAGTCATGAATGGGTGTCCTAGAAGACCTGAATGGAGGTCCACGTCATGCAGGGCCTTCTCACCAAGTCTAGGAGTTTGGATTTTTTTTCTTAAGGACACTTGGCAGCCACTGAAGGTTTTAAACAAGATAGGAACATGAGTGGATTGGATTTCTAAGACCTCTCTCTGGCTTCCTGTAGAGATTAAATCAGATTCCTGAGTGAAAATGGTGAAACTTACTAGGAGCCTGTTTGGGAAGTCCAGGTGATTTGGCCTTGCGCTAGAATGAGACCACGGGATACGGACATCAGAGAGACTGAAGATCAATTTAGGGGAATGATTCTGTAGCTCTGAGGAGTGATTATGCAGGAGAGGAGCAATGGGAGCATCCTTGATGGATGTTACTTTTTGATCCGAGCATTCCTTTAAGGCCCAAATTTATTATTCGAATCCATGCTTTTTACAGTTTTCCTTCTCTAACAGATAGTTTTTTCCAAAATATTTAAAATAACAGCATCTTCTGACATCTGACATCTGGAACTTCCCATACAGCATAAAATGCCAACATCACGTTACCAGTCATCATATAGACCTTGCTTTTAGTGCCCTTCTCTGAAGGACAACTGTGTAGTGTGGCATTTTCATTAGATTGCAGATATAGATCATACATTAATCACAGAAGAATCTTTTCTTCTTACCAGTTCTAGGTTTATTCATCTCTCTAGATTTCCCAACTGTTTGTCTTTTCTGCAACTTGCTTTTGGCTGGTCCAACCACCCTGGACCTTAGCAAGAACAAAGGGACTATCCTAAACAGCAGGGTGCCTGCACAAGCTCTAACAGCTTACATGGAGCATCTCCTTTTATCTCAGCCTTCTTGATTTCTGAGTAGTTAAGTAACTGTCCAGTGTCATACAACTAGCAAGTCATGGGACTAGGATTCACACCCAAGCAGTCTGGCTCTGTTTTTTGTCACAACACCATACAACCTCTCATAAATGGTTGCCATAGTATTCTTAGTTTCCATTAGAATTTTTTCAGAATTACGTAGAAGATTCTCGTTGTGTAAAGCTGTCAATCTTCCAGGGGACTGGTATAAGCACATGCACAGATACACCCTAATGGTGCTGGCTTGTTAACTGAACTGTGTGCTGGGGATTGGTTATATCATGGTGAGTGAAATAAGTATTATACTAGTTCTAGGCCACTGTGGGAGAAATTATACCAGTAGATAAACTGATGAACAAATGCGTAATTCCAGAATTAGGAAAAAGATTATGAAGGCAAAAAACAGGGTACTTTACAGAAAATTAAGATATTTACAATGAAAGAAACTGGGCATGCAGGGATTCTGGAGCAGAGCATTCATGGCAAACAAAGCATTTCCTAAAAGAGTCTAAGATGAGATCGTAATTGGCATGATCTAGGAGTCCAGTAGAGGCCAGTAGAGAGGTACATAGTGAGTGAAGGTGAGAGCATCTTAAAATGAAGGTGAATAGGGAAGCAGGGTCCAAACAGTGCAGAGTTTTGCAGGTCTAGTAAAGAATGTTGTATTTTATTATAAGCACAGATGTGACGTACTGTATTTAAACAGTGACTCCCACACCTTGAGTTGCCTCTGCATCACTGAGACAGATGAATAAAAATGCCAATAGCCATTCGTTCATCAAATAGTATTTACTCTGTACAGATACACTGAAGGGCAGACAGACAATACAGAAATAAACAAGTTAAAGTATAATATCTGTGGAGTTTAGAGGTGAAGTATACTGATGTCTGCAAGATGGATGAAGGAGAGCCAAATGTTTATTATAGAACCTAGGTAGTGGGAATATGGGAGTTCACTGTCTCAATTCTTTTAATTTTTCTGTGTGTTGAAAGTTCTCATAATAATGTTGGGGATATAGATAAAATGATATGTGATGATAAGTGCACTGCAAAAAAAATAAAAGTAGAGTAAGAGGGGCCTGTTTGGTAAAGAGTGGTCTCATGTTTGAGTAGCGGTCAGAATGAAGTACTCGAACAAGCCATATTAATATCTTAGGGAAGATACTTGCAGGCAGAGATTCTGAAGGAGGAATGTGCTTCACAAGTTTGAAGAACATCCAGTTGGTCAGGGAGCTGGAGCAGAGTCAGCTGAAGAGAGGAGATCGGCAATGAGGTCAGAAAGAGGGTAGTGTGAGACAGGTTCAGGGAGGGTTTTGTAGACCGCATAAGGACTTGGACTTTTACTCTGCGCGAGAGGTAAATCCAGTGGAGACTTTGAGACAGAAGAAAGGCCTAATCTCACTTACTTAACAAGAACACTCTGGCTACTGTGTTAGGTATGGGATATTAAGAGGGCAACAGGGAAAGCAGGGAGACCTGTTAAGAAAGTGTGTTAACCTTGGTGAGAGATGGCTTTGGGCAAAGTGGTAGAGATACTGGTAGAGAGAAGTAGTCAAGATCTGGATATATTTTGAAGCTAGAGATGAGAGGACTTGCTATTAGATGTAATGTCCTACTCTTTTAGATTCTCATTTAGTTGGTCTTAGGTGGTTCCTGGACATTGTGTTTGTACTGTTCCTCAGCTGATTCTGATTTTCACCAGAAGTGAAGAACTACTTCCTTCACAAGCTCCCCTCATTTTCTCTATTCTCATCTCCTCCCCCCAACCCCGACCCTGGGCTTTTTTTTTTTTTTTCTTTTTTCCAAATTTCAATGCTGTGTTAAGAGCTATTAAATTATTCACTATTTTTAGTTTGTCGTTTCTACCTTAGAACTTTCCTTTCTCCTGCCACATGAAAATACCTTCTATTTTCTTTCTTGTTATCTTACAGATTGGGAGTCCAGAAGAGTAACCAAGAATTTATTTCCAAAGGAGCACAGTTATGAAATTAAATCATTGCACCTGGAGATAAAAAGACTTACAAGCTCTGACCTTGAGTGCACTAGGGTCAGAAATAACAGAGAAATCAAATGCCAGTTGGAGAGACAACAGGAGGGACATTTCAGACAAGCCGTAATAACCTCTGAAGAAAGGTCCGCTTCCATTCAGTGCATAGTTCATGGAATGCCTCAGACAGTTCATACCAGAGCAAAAACCTACGAATGCAAGGGATGTAAGGAAGCTTTCAGGTGCCAATTACACCATATTCAACACGAAAGAAGTCATAATAAGGAAAAAGACTCTAAATGTGGAGAATGTGGGAAAGCCTTTAATAGTAGGTCAGACTTGATTAAGCATCAGAGAATTCATGAAAGCAAAAAAAGTAAAGAAAATAAGAAATGTGCCTCTATCCATGGCTCTGAAACTACTAAACCTCAGAGCAGTAACACTAGTGAGAAACCTCATAAATGTAAGGAATGTGGGAAAGCCTTTCATTCTAACTTACAACTCCGTAAACATCAAAAGATCCATATAGGTGAGAAACCCTATAAATGTAAGGAGTGTGGGAAGGCCTTTCCATCTACCTCACAACTTAATTTACATCAGAGAATTCATACTGATGAGAAATACTATGAATGTAAGGAATGTGGGAAAGCCTTTACCCGTCCCTCACATCTTCTTCGACATCAGAGAATCCATACTGGTGAGAAACCCCATAAATGTAAGGAATGTGGGAAAGCTTTCCGTTACGACACGCAACTTAGTCTTCATCAGATAATTCATACTGGTGAAAGACGCTATGAGTGTAAGGAGTGTGGGAAGGTATATAGTTGTGCCTCTCAACTGAGTCTACATCAGAGAATCCATACTGGTGAGAAACCTCATAAATGTAAGGAATGTGGGAAAGCTTTTATCTCTGATTCACATCTTATTCGACATCAGAGTGTTCATACTGGTGAGAAACCATATAAATGTAAGGAATGTGGAAAGGCCTTTCGTCGTGGCTCAGAACTTACTCGACATCAGAGAGCTCACACTGGTGAGAAACCCTATAAATGTAAGGAATGTAAAATGGCCTTTACTTGTAGCACAGAACTTATTCGACATCAAAAAGTTCACACTGGTGAGAGACCCCATAAATGTAAGGAATGTGGGAAGGCTTTTATTCGGAAGTCAGAACTTACTCATCACGAGAGAAGTCATAGTGGTGAAAAGCCCTATAAGTGTAAGGAGTGCAAGAAGGCCTTTGGTCGTGGCTCAGAACTTAATCGACACTTGAAAATTCATACTGGTGAGAAACCTTACAAATGTAGGCAATGTGGGAAGGCCTTTATTCGTGGCTCACACCTTAGTAAACATCAAAGAATTCATACAGGAAAGAGGAGTGAATGAAGTCATGGGAAGGCTCAAAATTTTACTGATCTCTGCAAAGTCATACTAGTAAAACACAAAACCCTCTGATTTTAAGGAATGTGGGAAAGCCTTTGAAGATAACAACTTAATATCAGAGCTCACAGTGTGGATACAGGGCCTTTATTTGAGGGCCAGAATTTATTTGACATGTGTTAATGCTGAGATACTTTATAAATGTTAGAGATTGAGAGGGTTCTATTTATGCTTCAAAATTTATTAGACATCAGGGTTCAATTGATAAAAGTGAAAAAATTCCATGAATGTGAGGAAAGTAGGAAGGCTTTGGATGGCAGTTAATGTGTCAGAGACAGTCATACAAACGGTTCTCAACATCAGGGTCATTTGCCCTGTGGGAAATCAGAGGATTCATAATATAAATGTCATAAATATAGGAGACCAATTTGCGTTAGCTAACAAATTACTCGTCTCATAATTCATACTTGAGGAAGGCTACACACAGTAATGTTAAAAATGCAGCAAATTCTTCCCACTCAAATCTTAATTAAATATTTGCAAGCTCATCTTCTAAAATTAACCTGAACTGAGGCAGAGTGGGAAAGGATTTAACCAATGCTCAGTCTTTACTTGCCTTATAGGGCAAATTACTTAACTAGGTCTAACTTTCTCACTTATAAATTAGTAATATTAATTAGCACCATCTTGTTAGCATTATGAACATTAAATAATTACATTATATCCCATAGAATACTGTATGGCTCATATTGAAAGTGAGTTAAATAAGAGCTGATTTTATTTATTTTCATATTTGTGGGTAGAGATCATATGAGAGGAAGGCCTTATGTGTACCGTGACTATAGGAACATCTTAAATCATCTCTTTATTAAATGTCAGGTAATTCCTTCTGGAGAAGAATTGAAAACTGAAGTTTTCATTCACCTTGCCCTCTTGCCTCACTAGGGGAAAGGAAATCAAGGCAAGTTACAATTCGGAGTGAATGACAAAAAAAACTCCATGTTGAAAGTTGTAGGATGCAACAGAGCTATACTTAGGAAAATTAACTTCTTAAGATAGGTGTAGAAAACATGGACAGTTAATGGCCACGATTCATTGTCAGTTCAATGTACTTGGTGCACTGCCTGTTCTAATAGGTTCCCTGTAAACACTTGTTGAAATCTGAGGAATGAGAGAGTGAATGAATAAGCATTTGACTCTAGTGTGTAGAAAAGCTCTAATAAGAGCAAAGCCAAAACAAAACAACAAAAAACCTTGAAAACTTGAGATGGGGGGAAGAAAACCCTCAGACACCATGAATGAGAGGAAATGTAACTACAAAAAAGGAATTTTAAGGAAAGAAGGCAATATTGTTGCCCCAGACACTGTTGGTTGCCTATCCGTTGGTGTTAGCCATTCTCCCTTTGCCAGGACTGTTTGCTGCCCATCTAAAGTCTAGGTCTTGCACCTAGTTTGCTTTGCATCTGGGCATATATATGACAGTCCTGCCCATACAAGATCTGAGCAAAAGTCTGCAAGTAGGCTTTAGGTTAAATTTTCTTTCCTAACAATAGGAGGAAATAGTCTTCTTATGTTACAGGATGCATGTCTATATGTCTGTGTGATACCTGGAATTGTGGCTGTTTGCTACCAGAGGGGTGAGAGGCTGAGATTGGCAGAGGGGATAGATTGGAATTACCTGCATCCTTGACACTGTTGAGCTGATGAAATGATGCAGAGCTGCCCTGTCCCTGGATTTTGAGTAAAATAAGAAACTTCATGCATATCTGTTTTAAGTTTATACTCAATTTTATATGATAGACCTGAGTCCTGGGAAAAAACATTTTTGTATGTATATATACATATTTATTCACCTTTAATTTAGTAAGATGAAATGTTTATATTCAGCTTTATATACTATATCTGAAATTGTGGAAAAGCATTATTTTCTTAAATACTTTTTAGACGTGTATACATGTATTCTACTTTGATTAGTAAGACATGGGAAATGTATTTTTGTTTTGTTTTGTTTTTACATTCAGCATTGTATTCAGCTCTTTAAAGCATGGCTGAAATCCTCAGTATTTTCCTGAATAAAGTAAGAACCAATAAAAAAAACTGATTAAAGAGGTATACATGATTCCTTTAGTATCAGAATATCTAACATAAAATCTCCTAAGTCTCCAAGATACAGAGTCACAGCTATGAAGCTAGCATAATCTTTTAAAGAAATTTGGTAAAGGACAACATCCAAATCAAATCAGCTATAAAAATAATCCACTGTACTTACGGTATATGAATATTCCAATTAAAATAGCAAGTAAAATCTAGCAGCCTGTTGAAGAAAATAGGGTGGTTGGTTATTTGGGGTCTTTTTGTCCAGAATAAAATGGTTCATGACCTGTCCAATTTTTTTTTTAATGTAATGTATAAAGGTAGTGTTTTCACATAGAAAACTAGACCCTAAAATAACGATTTCCCACGGAAAGTAGTAAATGAGAAACTATTACAATATATACATATTCAACTGCTGTGAAGTCACTGCAGTTATCCACTTAATCCTACCTCATGGGCTGCAGATACATTTGGAATAATCACCATCCAGTGGATTCCACTTTAGCCTCACACTTTAGAAAATGATACATACTTCAAATAAGTTTTTGGGTTTTTTTTTTAAGATTTTATTTATTTATTTGACAGAGATTGTGAGAGAGGGAGCACAAGTAGGGGGAGTGGGAGAGGGAGAAGCAGGCTCTCCGCTGAGCCCAGAGCCCAATGCAGGGCTCTATCCCAGGATCCTGGGATCATGACCTGAGCCACCCAGAAGCCCCAGTTTTATACTCTTAAAGGACATACTATTCTGTGGTTGGGAATGAAGGAATGAAAAACTGTTAGGTAAGAGTAAAAAATGTAATTTTTTTTTAGTATAAAGGTAAGTTGGGTCATTTTATATTGGTTCTTATTTAACATATTAAAACACATGTACTAAGGCAAAAGGGCTTTCTCTCCCCATCTACCACTCTCACACAAACGCAATGACCCAGGACTTTACTATTTTATTTTTTTGAAAGATTTTATTTATTTATTTGAGAGAGAGCGAGCATGGGGGGGGGGGGTCAGAGGGAGAAGCAGACTCCTCGCTGAGCAGGGAGCCCGATGCGGGACTCGATCCCGGGACTCCAGGATCACGACTTGAGCCGAAGGCAGTCGCTTAACCAACTGAGCCACCCACACGCCCAGGATATTACTATTTTAATCACAGGGCAGTTCAGCCCTTTCCAAAGAGATGTATTAATCTGATTACATTGCAGTTTATTCCCTAGTCCCACCCCCAACTCCCACTCCTTGTCTTTCATTCAGTTATATGAAAAGGATCCAGGAAAAATTCAAAATGCCCTACTCCAAATGGAAGAGGTCAGCTAATAGATGAAATGGGACCAAAGTGAAACTGTAAAAGGGGCAGTCGGTAGAGCATGCAACTCTTGACCTTGGGGTTGTAAATTCGTGCCCCACATTGGGTGTAGAGGTTACTTAAAAATAAAATCTTTAAAAAAAGTGAAACTATAAGAAAAATAAGTGACATGACAGGCCATATTAAAATTTTAAGTGACAACATAGAAAATTGGGTGGATATTATAATTACATTGATTTTCACCTCCCAGTTATTTACCCATTTACCTCTTTTGTTTCCAGTTTGTGGCTATTATAAATGTGTAATATATTCTTTTAAAATTGAAGTACAGTTGACATTTGTGTAATACATTGTTTATTGAACTAGGGAGATTCCTGAGATGACTCATTGATCCCTTCTATGAATGAAAAAAAAAAAAAAAATCACCTGTGCTAATTTACCTATTTAGTGCAACTGGTTTTGCTTTCATTTGTAAGCCACAACTGCACTATGACAGAGTCTGTGGCTTTCGGGGGGGTGGGGGGAATCTTTAGAGTTCTTTTAGAACTCAGGAATGAAGAAATGTTATATTAAGGGAATTGGTGAATTTTTATTTTTATTTTTTAAAGATTTTATTTATTTGACACAGAGAGAGACAGCTAGAGAGGGAACACAAGCAGGGGGAGTGGGAGAGGGAGAAGCAGGCTTCCCGCTGAGCAGGGAGCCCGATATGGGGCTCGATCCCAGGACCTTGGGATCATGACCTGAGCTGAAGGCAGATGCTTAACGACTCAGCCACCCAGGCGCCCCAATTGGTGAATTTTTAAAGAGAATAAAGGACTGACTGTTCAGCCTGAAACAATCTGTTAATGACTTATAGCAAAAATGGAAAGTAGTTCCCTGTTTTCACTGATTGAACTAAAGGACATTATCACAGGTGATCTTAAGGCTTTAAGTTAATGAACAAATTCCTTAGTGTTAAATCCAAATTAGCTTGTGGTCAGTCAGTTCAAAACTTTTTTTTTTTTTTTAAGATTTTATTTATTTATTTGAGAGAGAGAGAGCACAAGAGAGGGAGGAGCAGACTCCCTGCTGAGCAGGGAGCCCGATGCGGGACTCGATCCCGGGACTCCAGGATCATGACCTGAGCCGAAGGCAGTCGCTTAACCAACTGAGCCACCCAGGCGCCCCAGTTCAAAACTTTTTTTTCCCCAAGATATGAACCCTAAAAAAATACCCTGCTTATTTTCATGCTAACATTTTTATTGAGGTTTTATATAGTAAAACGTGTCAGTGTGTTCCAACCAAATACCACCAGGAACATTCCTTGTGGTCAAACAAGTTGGGTTTACTGCTCATTGTAGCAAAGGGGAACACACAACATTGGATTTGTGTTTATTGATTTAGAGAAGGTTTAAGGAAGTGAGGTTTTGTTCTGGATTGGATGTTGTCAGGAATCAGGGCAATTTTATAACTGCATATCTTAATTAATCTTATCCATAAGGAAGGAAGACTAAAGGAAGGCTAAAATTGTAATTGGTAAAGAAGTAGCATTCAAATTATCCAGGAGTGTTTAGCATTTTGTGGCTTGAATAATATTCATGTGTTATCTGTTTAGATATGTTTAGATATGATTACAGGGTGATCTTGTTTTTGTCTTGATCCACTAGGATCCCAAAGTTGCCTATCTGTTGTCGATGTTATGTGAATTCATAACAAGATCTCGTTCACAGTACTAAGCTAGCTCTTACATGTCAGCGGCAGCTTCTCTCTTTCTCAACTGTATAAAGAGCATAAATCTTTTTTAGAAAAGATTTTATTTGAGCGAAAGAGAAAGAGAGCGTGTGCATGAGCAGGGGGAGAGAAGCCATGAGATCGTGACCTGAGCTGAAACCAAGAGTTGGATGCTTAACCGACTAAGCCACCCAAGCAACCCCCTCGTTGTGGTTTTAACTGGCATTTCCATGATAACTTTAATGATGTTGAGCATCCTTTTGTGTGCATATTGGCCACTCTTTTATATTCTTTTTGAAGTATTTAATAAGTAAGACAGAAGGTTTTTGTTGCATGTCAGTACTTACCACAAAACAAATAGGGCCCCGAGGCTGAGGTTCTGAATGTACTGGTTACAGCAGAGAAATCATGAGCAATATTGGGATACTGAAGAGATAGAAGTCTGAAGGATGATATACCTGAATAATGGAAAGGTAGAAGAACCTATTGTTTTTTAAAAAATATGACCTATAAGACAAGATATTTAGAGAGGAGGGACATCTTTCCCATAGTTGAGATTGACCTTAAGACTTGCTTCAACAGAGAGCTACACAAAAACTTAGGGAATTGATGGAAATCAATTAAAATGAAACCTGAGGGGTGCCTGGGTGGCTCAGATGGTTAAGTGTCTGCCTTCGGGTCAGGTCATGATCCCAGCGTCCTGGGATCGAGCCCCACATTGGGCTCCCTGCTCCGCGGGAAGCCTGCCTCTCCCTCTCCCACTCCTTGCGCTTGTGTTCCCTCTTTCGCCGTGTCTCTCTCTGTCAAATAAAATATTTTAAAAAAAAATGAACCTGAATATAGAATTTAATGAATAGACACTTCCAGATTATTGGTTTTCCTTTCCTTTCAAATATGTCTTTATCAAAATCTCTTGCTCCTCCACTTGAGATGAAATATAGGGTAAGAAGATAACCACCAAAATACCCTGGGATATGTAGTTTGTAGCATAGCAAATAGGAAGTCTAGCTTAAATTGTGTGTGTGTGCATGTGCTCATGTGTGAGCCAAAATCTGGGACCATGGCTTAAATGTGAACTGGGCACTGAATAATAGAATGATCAACTTTTTATTTTTTTATTTATTTTTTCTTTTTTTAAGATTTTATTTATTTATTTGACAGAGAGAGACACAGTGAAAGCAGGAACACAAGCAAGGGGAGTGGGAGAGGGAGAAGCAGGCTTCCCGGTTGAGCAGGAAGCCCGATGTGGGGCTCGATCCCAGGACGCTGGGATCATGACCTGAGCCGAAGGCAGACGCTTAACAACTGAGCCACCCAGGTGCCCCTAGAATGATCAACTTTTTAGAGAGGCAAGCTGGGGCTCAGCCATATGAAACAAACAAAAAGCTTCCCATAACAATATGATATATAATAATAATAATACACATATGTATTAATATGAAAAGAATTTATTTGAAATTAAATATTACTGTCTTATTTACTTTTGTCACATCCACACTATCATTTAAACAAAACTATAGGACTAGTTAACAGTAGCAATTAGTAGTAATTATTAGGATTAAATAAAAATAAGAAAATATAAGTTTTTATACAGTTTCTGTTCTCTGATTCAACAATTTAACTCTATTTTGAAACTTAAATTTTGTAGTCCATATTACTGTATATATATTTTTAAGTAATTGCTATCCCCAGTGTGGGGCTGGAACTCACAACCCAGAGATCAAGAGTTGCATGCTCCACTGACTGAGCTCGCCCCGTGCCCCATTTTTAAAGATTTTATTTATTTGACAGAGAACAAGCAGGGGGAGCAGCAGACAGAGGGAGACTGAGCAGGGAGACTGACAGGGGCCCCATTATTGTACATTAAGACACAAAGATGTCAGGGGTGCCTGGGTGGCTCAGTCAGTTAAGCATCTGACTCTTGGTTTCAGCTCATGATCTCCGGGTCATGAGATTGAGCCCCACACTGGGCTCCACAATCAGTGTGGAGTCTGCTTGAAGTCCTCTCTTTCCCTTTGCCCCTCCCCGCCAAATGAATAAAAAGAAAAAAAGACACAAAGATGTCAGACTTTTAAAAAGGAGAATGGAAATATAATAGAACCAATTAAGCATATATTACCTATGTACAAGAAAAATTAATGACATGTTTCCTTCTATCCTTTGGTGTAACAGGATATTTTTACTCATCTTTTCCAAGGAGAACTAAGAACTAAGACATCATTTTTCTTGTATATTGGTAAAAAGGAATATAGTCAAAACAAAATTCCCTTTGACTTGTAGCTCTGCTCTTATCAAGCCCACATTACAGAGATTCTTGGTGTCAGCCCAAGGTGATGACATCAAACACCCTCTCAACAAAAGCATTTGAGCATGAACATACAGCATTTTACTTACAAGCAAGAGCATATTTTTAGACTTGTAGATGATCTCTGGGACCCTGGAATGTCCTGCCTGATAGGAGTATCTTTGCTTGCTTGGGAGCTTTGGCCACCAGACAGTCTAGGCTGTGAGTTATGATGGGGGCTTTAGGACACACCGTTATCAGTTGTGAACTCTGGAGGAACTGGAGACTAAAGGTAAGAGTTTGAACCTTCAGAAGGAGCTGGAGACTAAAGATCAGCCTCATGGGAAGAATGTAATTGAACCCCAGGAACAACTCTGGCAACCAAAGGCTCAGGCAAGCTTTCCTGTGGGAATTATCATGTCATAACCAGGAAGAGGTAATGTCATCCCTGACTCCACAGGGAAAGGATGACTGGAAGCTCCACATTTGGATCCCTCCCATGGTTTTCCCTATGTATCTCTTCCTTTAGCTGATCTAATTTGTATCTTTTCACTGTAATAAAACTAATCATAGGTGCAGTATTTTCCTGAGTTCTGCGAGTTGTTCTACTGAATTACTGAACGCAAGAGTGGTCATAGGAACCCTTGAAATTGTCAAGAGATTTGTATAATTCATCACATCAGCAAATTAAAGGAGAAAAACATGTTCACACCAACGGATGACAAGATGGCTTCTGACAAAATCCAGCAGGCATCAGGTAAAATAGGGACTGACTGAAAATAGTTATGAATAACAAAGACTACTCTAAATCAAAAGGCATTACACAAAATGTTTAAACAGATACATGATTTCCATTAAATTGGAAAAAAATGAGAGAAATGTATCCCCACTAATACTCAACATTATTCTGAAAATACCAGCTACTGCTATGAGAAATATAAATAAAATAAATATAAATATTGAGAGAACTCTTTTCTACTTGCAAATGCCATGAACATATGGCACAAAAATATAAGACTAGAAATAAAAAGTGTAAGATTATCTGGTAAGGTTGAGAATGAAACTATATCTAAATTTAAAATGTGAGCAAAACAGTAAATGCCATAACACAGTCATAACACAAGTCACCTTGAGAGAAAATAACTCCAATATTTATAAATGTGTAGTATCTGGAATATTTTACATATCATGAAAAATCAATGAGATAACCCCAAAGAAATAGAGAAAATGCATGAATTAAAAAAAAGCACTGTTAAGAGAAACATGACTGACCAATAAACACATATGAAAAAGATGCTCAAGTCACTTGTAATCAGGGAAATACTGAAACCAGTAACAGAAGTAGGAAAATCTAGATGCTCGTTTCAGTGATTAGAGAAATGCAAAATTAGTGCAGTGATGGAGCAACCATCTGGCAACATGTAAAGTGGAGAGTCTATACAACCTACAGAGAACAATTTCACTTCTAGATATGCACCTTAGATTCTTCACTCTTCAAAGAAATCAGAAAATACACAAAATGATATTTAATATAGCATTTTTATTACAATGAAAAATCATTTATGTCCTAATCACTATTTAACAGAATATTTAAGCATGTTTAATATATACATATCAAGGACCAAGCTAGAATCTTTTACATTCTATAGAAAAGCACTAGCCCTCAAGATTCAAGCAGGAAGCTTTCAGAGTATGACGTGAGTTACAAAGAAAAATGCCCTTTCCTCATCCCCTGCCAACACACTCACTCACTGTAATGTCTGAAATGATGGTCTTAAAGACATTGTGGTAATGGAAGCATCTAACAAAGTGGTTCATTCTAAAGATGGTACAAAGATACAGGGAATGAGAATTCCACAATGAAGTAAGTTTGAGATACACTGTGTTAAATAAAAATCTCTTTACTGTATCTTTTGACAAGCTGATGATGTGTACTTGGATTTCCCCACAAGCAAATGCTTTGCTGCATTTACACATTTTCCTAAGAAATCTTTTCCCAAATATCATCAAGGACTAGAATATCCCAAAACAAGTTTGTGGAGAACGCTGGGTTAAGGTCTTACACTCTGTTAAACACAGCTCTCCTGGAGATATCTGAAACTTGGGAAAGGCAAACACATGGATCTATTAGTGAAGACTGATTTTGTAATTAATTCTAAATAGAATTAAGATGAATAGAATCTTCATAATGAAGCTGGTCTAGATTTTGCTTTTTAGGAGCCATCTTCATTCAGGTTTGTATCAGGATTATTTTAGCTGTGCAGAATTAATTGGTAGAATTTTGTGAAGGATTATCTATTTCTTAAAGCTTTTACCTGCACAACTATCAGACTTTTTCTTTCTTAAGCAGGGAGTTCATATATACATACACATTTGCTTGTTGGTCTATTTGAGTCAATTTTCATAACCTTCCTACAGAAATAAAAAGTACCTATATTTTAGGTATTAGAATACATATAGCGGGGCGCCTGGGTGGCTCAGTCGTTAAGCGTCTGCCTTCGGCTCAGGTCATGATCCCAGGGTCCTGGGATCGAGCCCCGCATCGGGCTCCCTGCTCTGCTGGAAGCCTGCTTCTCCCTCTCCCGCTCCCCCTGCTTGTGTTCCCTCTCTCACTGTGTCTCTCTGTCAAATAAATAAAATCTTAA